>NC_085136.1:176517507-176717507 GCF_035046485.1 Aedes albopictus | reverse complement strand
TCGCACTGACTGAGGCCAGACTGGAGCCAAAGGGCTCAACATGGTGCAGGAGTAAGAATAATAAATTACTACCTGAAGCAAAAGGATTCAGCATACGAAAGATTGCACTAATTACTAACAGGAATCGAAGGGCTCAGCATGAGATGAGTCGCTGAATGTGTGAAGATCGTAGGAGCCGAAGGGCTCAGCACGTCTTATGAAATAATTAATTGATAGTGTCCTTGGAAACGAAAGGCTCAACAAATAACGTAGAATACTTAATCAGGTTAACCCAAGGTTTTTAAACCAGAAATGTTTCCTAAATTGTTAAGGATGTTTTTTTCGTCTAAAGCTTCTTTGAGGGCTGCATACGTTTTCATTTCCAATAACTCATTATAATCATTGTTACTTCTTGGTTTTAGGATATTATTCACAATTTTTGTGACAGGGAACCGATCGCGTGACTTTTAGAAACTGGGAATCTTTTGACAAATTGTAACTTTTGTGTGTCGTGCGTATTTTTCTGCTTCAAATGCGTTTTTCTCAAACTTTTTCCCTTTTTTCACTTTCCCACTAGCAATACTATCTCTCTTTTCCATTTATACAAATTTCCTTACTATGTAGTTCAGGCATGTTAAATTGCAGATCGATAGTGGTACAAAATAAAGGGCAAATAATCATACTAAAATTGGACATTTTTCTCAATATCTCAGAAACTAGTAAAGATAACGCGATTTCGAGGTCAAAATTTAGCCTTCGGGGTTGCAGAATCACCGATTAAGGTTTTTCTTAAATTCGACAGTTCTACCAAGGATATAATTATCGAACTGTCAAGTTTAACTGAAAATTAATTTTAATTCTCCAATTGGAACCCTTAGTCTAGAAAAAATATCGTAGTTTTGAAATTTAACACTTTGTATAAGTTTCACTTAGTGGAGCGGACCTGGTGTGATGGTTAGAACACTTGACTATCACGCTGAGGACCTGGGATCGAATCCCACTCCCGACAAACTCACAAAATGTGAGTTCTTCCTTCGGAAGGGAAGTAAAGCGTGGGTACCGAGATGAACTAGCCTAGGGCTAAAAATCTCGTTAATACAGATAAAAAAAAAGTTTCACTTACGCCCCTTGTGCCACCCCTAAATATCAACCAAAATCGCTCATTTTTGTACAGCTCGCATATTTTAACCAGACGATCATTTTCAACTTGGGAAATCATATCCTGGAACATTATTTTTAAATTTGCGCCACCCTACTGGACTAGTGTGGGAAAGGGTGGTTAAGTCTAAATGTTAACACTGCGCGGGTTTCTTGAATGGTTGCTGCCGTTACGGTTACTCTAGAACTAGACCATAGTTTACCCAAAATGCCTACCTGCCCACACCACTGCATATCTCCGAATCAGAACACACTGCAGCATGTTTGAAGACATGTAATGGCGTGTATGATGGAACCACTTTTGTGTCCGTCCGTCGAGGATTTGGTGGTACAAGTAACCGAGATGATTCAAGGTTTTGTGTAATCGGTGACGAGTTTTGAAAATACATCATTACGATGGCAAATAGCGATCCTATACAAAACACATGTAATCGTTTAGAGGTAAGCCTGTAAATTAGAAAGAAAGAGAATACTTATCAGAACAATTCATGTTGTTAAGACTATCTATAGATTTTTTTCCACAATACTAATCTCCACCAGGAAATGAACGTAATATCTGGTAGTACACGGATATATTTCGGATGCGCGAGGTATAACACCGAAATGTATATTGTTGCACGCTCGGATAACAACTAATCCGATCTTTATTTAAAAGTACCTTCGAAGTGCTGTGGCACTCAATCACTCACGATTACAGTAGTGGTCACTACAGTTCTCTCTTCTCGAGATTGCTTTTACAATTCATTCAAAATATTTTAATCAATTCAATCATCTTATTTCTAAATTATGTACAAACATATTCGACAGAATTCAAGGTAATTCAATAGTACAAAAATTCTAAAACTTTTCTTTTGCGTTCTTTTGATCTTCGCAAGCTTAAATCATTTTGAATGCCAAAGGCTACATCTTGTATACGTTTTCTTCTTTGATTAATACATAACGGAACAACAGAATGTCCTGGTTCACCAAGATCATCTGGAGATGAAGTTGGTTGATTTATCGAAGACTCCGTATTGCTGGTTGACTGCTGCACTGAACCATCATCACGCTTTGAAGAATTTCAAATAGGCACACTATTGCCTGAAAGCCTTGATGTTGACAAACTATTGCCAGAGGCTGATGAGTTAGACAAACTATTGCCATTCTGTGTATTGAATAAACATGAATCAGAAACAAATCCGTAAAAATCGTCTTCTGGATCAATCACGTCTGCCCTCTCTCTGGTACGCTTCCTGTTATCCGCTTCATTACTACTCCACATAATGCTCTTAGGCAATTTATGCCTCAACATAAGCTGTTCGCGGTGAGCAGTGTACGTACGGCCTCCTACAGAACCCTGAAACACATTGGGCGATATTTGCTTGGGGAAAATAGCGTCCAGCCACCTCTTCACATCAGTCGGTTTAAAGTTTTTGAAGTACACTGGATCGCCTGTATGCAACTGGGCAAACTTGTCCTTTTTGATTCCATCCGCATTAAAACTAGTCCTTTTTTCCTCCTTTTGAATCGTCAGATGGTTTTTAAAACTACTTTTTGGATTAACTAAGTCAAGAATCGTTTTTGGTTTAAATTTAAACAGTTTTTCTGATGGAAAACTCGAGTCTTTTGTACATGTATTGCGATAATTAAACAGAAAGCAAGATAATCTATCTTCAAGATCTAATTCTTTCATTTGTGGGTCGAGCAAAAACTTCTTCAAAACCTCTTTAGCCACTCGAACCATTCTTTCTGCTTGGCCGTTACTCGAAGGGTGATATGGTGGGCTTTTCAGGACTTTGATGCCCTGCTTTTCCCAAAAATCTACTAAATATCTTGAGTTGAATGGTGGCCCACCGTCAGTCACAATGACATCTGGCAGCCCAAATCTGGCAAAAAGAGATATGAATTTAGTCTTAACTTTTTTGGTATCAGTCCCATTTCTCATGAATTCAACTTCAAGCCACTTCGAGTAACTATCTACCACTACAAGGAAAACTTTTTGTTCAAAATAGAAGAAATCTGCATGTATTCTACTAAATGGACGAGTGGTGGGAATCCAGTTCACAACATTAGCTTCTTCCTTTGGTACCACTGCCATTTGATTACATATGTGACAACTTTTAACGAAACTTTCAATATCACTATTGATTCCGTACCAGTTAACGGTTCTTCTGGCCAGTTGTTTGATTTTATGAATATTTGTGTGATTTCTATGTAGAAGTTTCAAAACTGTTGCATGCAAACTGGCTGGAATTACAACTCGATCCTGGAAAAGCAAGCAACCATCCAACAGCTCAATATCTTGATGCTGTAAATAAACATCTTTAAATCTTTTCTCCAACTTTTTTGGCCAACCGTTTTGCATGTAAAACAACACCTTCTGAAGAAAATCATCCTTTTTTGTCTCACTTCCAATTATTATCCAGTCCAAAGGTATACCTGCGGTAATATTGATGTTTTTTTATGAAATCGCGTAGTAACTCTTTGGGAACTTCTTGTGGTAAGGGAAAACGAGAGCAAAAGTCCGCGTTTCCCATTTGAGCAGATGGACGATAAACAATGTCGAAACCATAAATTGACAACACCATTATGTATCGTTGTAGCCGGGTTACAAATATTGAGTTCTTGCCTTCCTTTCCAAAAATACCAATCAAAGGTTTGTGATCTGTGTTAACGGTAAACTTCTTTCCATACAGATACTTGTGAAACTTTTTAATTGTACTAACAATCGCCAATGCCTCTAGATGCAAAATTGGATACGATTTCTGTGCATCATTCAACGAGAAGGAAGTGAAACTTATTGGCCGCTCTTCTTTTCCAATTACATGTGCAATCACTCCTCCCAAACCGTAACCACAGGCATCCGAAACAACAACTATTGGTTTTTTAGGATCGTAGTATTCCAAAAGATTAGAGTTTATTAGCAACTTTTAACAAAATTCAAATGATTTGTCACAATCATCGCTCCAAACAAACGTATTGTTCTTTCTTAACAAATTGTACAACGTGCTGAGCTGCAGGATAAATTGGGAATGAAACGACCATAATAGTTTAGCAAACCCAAAAATTCCTTCAATTCCGTGACGTTTTTCGGAGCTGAAGCTCTGCGAATCGTCTCAATTTTATCAGGGCATGGTAACATTCCTTTGTCTGGTACAACATGACCTAAATAAGGCAAACTAGAAACAAAAAACTTGCATTTTTTTAAAATGAACTTTAATGTTGAACTTAGACAAACGTGCTAAGAATAAATAAAGCTTATTTTTACAGTCCTCGTAGTCCTTTCCAGCGATCAACACGTCGTCAAGATAACATGAAACTCCCTCTATTCCTTGCAAAACTCGATCCATTACTTTTTGAAAAATGGCTGCACTACTAGATGCTCCCTGTTGTAGGCGATTATAAGAGTACAAACCTTTGATCACCCATATCGTCTGGGAGCTACAGAGGAGGTGGCGCGTGGACTCGGAGAATGGCTAGTCCAGATGCAGTACAAGAGGTGGTCCAGGGGTTCGAAGTCGGCTTCGTAGGTCATACCGGTGCCCTGCGGTCGAGATCGACCCTTACAGCGATTAAGTGGCCGCGGAGAGGAAGTCCCGGTAGCGGTGCTGTCGTGGCATCAGTCTACTGGGTTGGATCTGAGCCCGTGGTTGGAAAGGGGTCCCCGGCAAGGGTCGGGGTAGGTGAGACCCTGCTGTCTGCAACCTACGGATGCATCTGATAGGGCCTGAAGGGTAATGATACCCTTCCTTACGGGCAGGTCAGATCGGGTTGCATGTGGGCATCAGTTCTTGATGTCCGCTCAGCAGTAGGGCGCGGGCGGGGTTGACCCTGCCCGCCTTCCGAGGACAAAGGGAGCGGCGAGGACCACTCGGGAAACTGGCTAAGCGCCAGCAGGCTACCGTGATGGACTCTCCAGAGCGAGTCATCGATGTTCGTTGCTGCTAGGCTACGGCAGCTAACCTTGAGGGTGCGATATGCACTAGCCCCTCTCTGAAGCAATACCTTCTTGGTGGTTCCGGAGAGACGTAGGGTTTGGCGACCATAGAAATGTGTTTTAGTGGGTCGAGGAGAGAGTAGTCCTGGCTTCTACCAGCATTGTAGAAGACTGCCTCAACCCCACACTACCCTAACCTTCCTGTTAGGGTGTCTGCTGAGCAGATTTATCCCCCTATGGTTTAGAAGGAAAAAAAACAAAACCTTTGATTGTGTTTATTATCATAATTTTTCTTGATTTTTTGGAAAGGCGCAGCTGAGTGTAAGCTCCAGCCAAATCAAGAGAACAAAAAACTTTAGAACCCGACAATGAAGCAAACAAATCTTGAGTCACCGGAAGTGGGTAGGTATTCGGTATAATGACCTTATTTATGGAGATTTTGCAATCAATCACCATCCTAATACCCTGATCTTTCTTCACCACAATTATAACCGGGGAAGCCCATTCGCTGACATCAACAGGGGTGATAATACCATCCCGCTCCACTATGGGCCAAAAATCAAAATTTCGCGACAAAATTCAAAGAAGTTGTTCTTTTTTTTAATAAATCATTTTTCATATATGTATGATTGTTTGGGCTATGATTGCTTGTATACCGACTAATTTTGTTTGATTTGTAACAAAATTGTATAGTTTTTTGTATGGAGAAAGTTCTTATAAGGGTAAATTCTCGGTTTTAACCAATATTAAGAAAAATGTTTGTTTGTTTGTTTGTTTATTAGTGATACTTTACACAATTCCCGTGGTGCATACGTATCGGCAAGAAAAAAGTGGTTTTTGGTGGAAAATCTGCCCAACAAATATATCGCCTACGTTTTCTAACAGTAAATTTAGTATATTTTGCATATTTGATGCACAAATTGTGTTGTCTTTATGTTTAAATTGAACTTTTACAATATGTTCTCAAAATTTACGGTTTATTTGCAAATTTGTTCAAAAAGTAGTAGTATTCGACTGTATTCGACATGTAACTGATCTAGGAAGCTAGTTGAGACTCTTCTTTTTCGGATGCTACCGGACTTTTTGCAGGAATTTGTGGGAAATCAAGATATAGTGATTTTAGTGCATGCGTTAATTTTACAAAACTATGTTTTACCTCACACCATTATTCGGGCGTGACTGGCTGGATGTATTCTTTTCGGCATGGAGAGACGCATTTCGCCCTGTTTCCGTAAACTACACAGCCATGGCAAAGGAGGATAGCATTCAAGAGGACATCAAAAGTAAGTTTGCAAATGTTTCGATAATGACTTTTTAACACCGATTAAAGATTTTGAAGCCGATTTAGTTTTGAAGGAAGATAAACCAATTTTTAGGCGAGCATACGAAGTCCCATATCGTTTAAGAGATAAAGTTATTGAACATATTGATTCTTTAGAGCGCACTATGGGCCAGAAATCAAAATTTCGCGACAAAAGTCAAAAAAGTTGTTTTACTAAGGTCAATCAATTTTCATATTTGTATGATTGTTTGGGCTATGTTTGGTTATATACCGACTGATTTTTCCGATTTGTAACAAAATTGTATCGTTTTTTGTATGGAGAATCTTCTCATAAGCGAAAATTCTCGATTTTAACCAATATTTAGAAAAATGTGATTTGTGGTGGAAAATGTGCCCAACAAGAATAACGCATACATTTCCTAAAAGTAAATTTAGTATATTTTACATATTTCGTGCACAAATTGCGATGCTTTAAGGTTTGAAAATAAATTTTACAATATTTACTCAAATTTTAAGATTTATTTGAAAATGTGTTCAGAAAGTAGGAGTATTCGACCGTATTCGACATGCAACCGGTCTAGGATGCTAGTTCAGACTCTTCTTTTTCGAATGCTTCCGGACTTTTTTGCGGGAATTTGCGGGAAATAAAGTTAGAGTAATTTTAGTGCTTGCTTTAATTTTACTATATTTTACGCTGTACTTAAAAAATCATCCACTCTTACCATTACTACGCAATGACTTTATGGCTTGTAAAACAATATACATAGCAACAAACAACTACCATTCTGGAAGATTTTGTTTTAGATATAAATGTGATTATAAGCTTTTAAATCAAGACCACACACTTACTCAATGTGCAAAGTTTCGATGTGATCAGTTTCAGTGTGATCAATTAGAATTTTAAATTAATTCAACGTACATACATCATACATATGTACAGATGGATACATTATTAATGAAATTAGGAACAAATCCACAGCTCAAGTGAGATTTGACCTCACGAGTCTTATATGCTACACAAGTGCTTTACTGACTTAGCTACCGAGCCAATCAATGACACGGCATTTTATTTAAATATTACAAGGAAATTCAAATGTGTCTATTTATCGCAAATATATCCATCCCACTTGTACATATGTACGAAGAGCAAGCGTAATCAATTTATTGTTCAAATACCGACTCCGAGTCATTTGGCCGACTGTCATTTGAGTGATTGCCGCTTATCCGAACGCCATTTGGCCGAAAGGGTCATTTGGCCGAACGCCATTTGGGGCTGAAGAAGAAACGATCGTGCCACTGTCGTCTCCACATCAGTATAACTCAAAATAATCGGCTATGGTTAAAAGGAGGAAAAATCTCTGATAAAGTATTGACAGTTTCAACGCCAACTAGTCCCTGAATTGTAAAACTAGAAAGAATAGACAATGATTGGAGGAAGGAAGATAGAAAAAATAATGATGATCAAATTGGCAGCTATCATGTGAAAAGAGTTCTCTGAATGATTTTGAACATAATTCGGTCAAGCGGCATTCGGCCAAATGCCGGACATCTGAAAAACCTGATCAGCGGATTTTTGTCACCAAAAACATATCCATATATACATAAATTGAGCTTTTTAAAAATCATAATTGACCACACGAGTTGATGTACCGAAACTTTGCTCTTTGAGCAAGTGTGTGGCATTGATTTGAACACCTACAATCACAGTCTTACCTGAAACGAAACCTTCCAGAATAATAGTAGTTTGTTGCTATGTGTATTGTTTCGCAAGCCAGATTGAGTCGTTATGGCAAAAGAGGAACTTAGAGTGGATGGTTATTGAAGCACAGCGTATGTGAAGATTTTCTTGCTCTCCAAAACCACTAGCTGTACCATCTTACGCTGATCATTTGCTTTTACCGACACCTCGAATTGACCGACGACCTTCAGCTGTGCTCCGTCGACGACAGCTAACTTTACAGGGCATCTGGAAAGCTGGCTGTATCCGAACTGCTTCTCATACGTTTGTCGGCAAATGACGGATACCGCGGAGCCACTGCCGATTTCCATCTGTAGAATTTCACCGTCGACTGCTGCATCGATCAAGCAAGGCGCGCTGGATCTCTGACTGGTGGACACCATAGGAACGCTCATTTCACCTTCTGATTCCAACAAGGCTGCTCTCTTGAAGTGGTCGGATACAATCGATTTTTTTGGTTCAACGACGACAGATTTAATGGACGGTTTTTGATACTTCAAATCGTAGCAGTACTTGCGAGTATGACCCTTCCTACGACAGTATGTACAGTAGTACGTTTTGTATCCCCGCTTCCTAGACTCAGAACGACTCCTACTACGACTGCGACTATCATTCATATGATTGCGAAGATCACGACTTCTACCTTTAGACTTTGTTGGTGTCGGAGTGAAATCCCGACGAAACCCTACCTTTTTTTTACCAAGCCGATCAATAGCACTAATCCTACCTGTTTCTGGTTCATGCATGAGACTAGCTCTTTCTATTGCTTCTTCGCGGTTAACAATTATTCGTTCAGCTTTGGCAAGCGTTAAACCATCTTCGTCGAGGAGTCGCTCTTGTAGCTGCTTACTCGAAATACCACACAATAATTTGTCACGGACAGTTGTTTCTTTAAATGTACCGACCTTACAGTACTCTGTCAGTTGCTTTACTGCGAGAATAAAATCTACTGCTCGCTCGCTCGGTTTCTGCACCCTTGCATAGAGCTTGATTCGCTGAACTAAGTCGCTTTCACTTCTGTCGAAACGTTTGCGTAACGCTTCCGTCAAGTCTTTGTATTCTATGTTTTTCAAGTCTTGACCAGGGTACAACAACCTGAGCTCGCTGTACACAGCAGTACCGTACCACACGATGCGAGAAAAGTGGTTTTTCTCTCTGCTGGTTCAACTTTCTGGTGTAGGTAAATCCATTCTAGTTGATCCAGATATTGCGAGAAAGTAATGCTTCCATCTGGATGGAATGGTTCAATGGTACTCATAACTGGCATTATCACTTTAATAGAAATCAGAAACAAAAAACAGATACAACTATTTATACCTTGTAGTAAAATACGATTAAATCGTAAGGTTAAAACGAGTAGATAAAATTCAAAAAATATATGCAAAAATATGTTAAACAAACATAAACTATGAATGGTTCAACAAAATACAATTGAAGAAAAACAAACGAAAATTGCTCAAAAAGAATATAATATCGCAAACAATTTAAACCAAAAAACGAAAAAAAAAACAGATTAAAACATACCTGTTTAGTCAGTTTGGTATTATCTGACTATAACTAAACGATGATCCGGACCAGTCTAATGGAGACACAATCTTACCGAAATTTCTGCACACAACACACACAATCGGTATCACTATAAACGGAGCTGACCGGCGAGACGAAATAGCCCAATGCTTTGTAGTTAACACAAACTGATGAACTATGGCGGATGGCTTTGTCTCAAAACTATCACACAATGCTGCAGCAGAGTTAAACAGAACAATGGGAACTTTAGAGAATCCCAAACGCACGTGAAATCTAAAAGAAATATAGCGCTTTCTTACAGATTTTCGTAGAAATTCCACACTATGCCAGCGCTACAAAACTAGTAATAAAACTTCTGCACAACTTTCGTAACTGCATATAATGTTACGGCGAGGGTTTTAAACTTCCACACGCTACTGTGACTATGGGGCGACTCCATACAAAGTGGTGGCTAAAAATATTGTTTTGGGGTTTCCGCATTTTTTGATAGTATTCTAGTAAGATTAGCGTAACATTAGTCAAATTTATGTATTTTCATCACATCACAAAGAAGATGTAACTAGTATTTAACCCAGTTAGGAGCAACTTATTCCTGAAAAATAAACTTAAACGTTTATTATTTATTTTTGGGGTAGTTCAAATGCAATTCAAAACTAGAATAAGTTAGCCATGCATAAGATTAAATAGGAGAGGTAAAGGTGGAAGCGCCCCCTCCCCCTTCTGGGAAAAATCTGACCCCCCCACCCATTTTTTAATGTTTTATAAGAGTATTGTTTTATCGATCAGGTATTTTGGTAAAGAATTGTTTATCTACCAAGAGCCCCACCCCCTCCAACTTATCTGACACCCCCCCCCTCCTTCTGCATATTTTTTCAAACTCGTCGAAGGGATAATTAATTAATATGCTTCTATTATTTTACTGAACACATATCAACATCATTAAGTAAGTTGATGATTTGTCTCCATTTTATATACTGCAGGAATAAATATACTACTAAATAGAACATGATTTTCATTGATAAATTTTCATCATACATTTTCTTAATTAACTGTCTCTTGAAACTTAACCCTAAAAGGGATACCTGGGGTCCATTGGACCCCAGGCGCCTTTCAGAGCTCGTCTTTGATGGAACACACTCAGCGAGGTGACGAAACTGAGGCCATGAAGGTATCCCTTTTAGGGTTAATCAAATTCACAAGCAATATCTACTCATTTTTCCATTCAGGTGACATCATTCCATATAAATTTTTGGGAATTGTAAACATTTTAGATATACTATCACGATTGTTGAGAACATGGCCAATCAAATTCACCATATTTGAATCGTTATGTCTATGTGCAATTTTTCTCGCAACCGAAAAAGCCTTTCTATAATGCCCACATTACCGCCCAACATACTTAACCTTCATCCAGTCAACGTACATTTTCCACCTTCGGAAAAGCACAAAAATGGTCATAACTTTTTTGTTTTTCGATGAATTTTGATGAAATTTTCACAACTTCCCGAAAAACTCTTCTAGTTTATGATGCCGGGGACATGGGTGCCTGGTCCACATGGTTCCGGAGTTATTCCGGATTGTCTTGGGGTACCAAAATTGGCCACATACTTTGCGCAAAGTATATCTCAAGATCCCGATGAGATAGAAGTATAGTGGCTTCGGCGAATTTGTTCAGCAGGTCAAAAACTAACTGCCAACGGCGACTTTGGTTCGTGATTCGGCCGCTAGGCGGCGCCAGAGTCAAAAATGTGCAAACCCTCATATCTCAGAAACCTGATAAGATAGAATGATGCTTTCTTCGGCAAAATTCTTCAGAAAGGTCAGAACTAGCTGATAGTAAAGTCTTTGGTTTGGGATTTATCCGCTAGGCCTGAAAAATTCAAACACGTTTTTCTCGATATCCAAATGAGGTACAATCATGCGGTTTTCAGCAAAGTTGTTCAGCATGCTAAGAACTATCTGGCAATGGCATCTTTGGTTCGTGAATCGTCCGCTAGGTGGCGCCAGGGTAAAAAATCTTCAAACTTCCATATCTCAGAATCCTGATAAGATAGAACGATGCCGTCTTCAACAAAGTTCTTCAGCAAGCTAAAAACTGTTTGATAGTTGAGTCTTTGATTCGTGATTTATTCGCTAGATGGCACCTTGTGTATAATATTTAAACACGTGTATCTCGTTACTGTAATAAGCTAAAAGCATGGCGTTTTTTGTAAATTTGTTCAGCAGGTTGAGATCAATCCGGCAATGGTGACGCTAGGTGAAACCAGCTGTTCGCGCGTATCACTAAAGAACGGTTTTCGGACACTTTATACAAAACTCGCGGACTAGAATAAAAACACTACGTTTATTACGCGAACAGGGTAAACGAAAAGACCTCTTGTCTTCGCGGCGGTATATTTACTTCTAATTATCCTATGTACAAAATAACAGCTGACCGGCGGCGGCGATCGAGAGGCGATCGTGTGCAAAGTTTATTGAAACTCTACCTGCTAGGCCCGATCATTGCCATGACTGAAACGGACCAAGAAAGAACGGGTGATAGAATGAGATAGCCCGAAGTGCGCCGACTGTGGAACACGTTTGGGTAACTCATTCTCTTCCTGGCTATCCCTTGCACGACCATAAGCCGGCCGCCCTGAAATACAAACAATTTCAATACCTCCTACTCTAACTAACGTTTGTGTTCAAAACTGTTACAGGTAGTTATTCTCAAATTCACTTTTGCTTATATACTACACTAGGTACTGCTGCTACTGTTGACGACGACGATGATGAGCCAACGGGATGACCTTGGCCTATATACTTGGCACCGACGGGCTGTCGACTGCCAATTGCTCTTCATAGGGTTGTTGTTGCTCGATGTTGTTGTTCTCGGTGTGCCTCGGTTGGATTGGAAATTGATGATGTAGTATCGTGTAGTAAAATTTGTAAAACCGGAACAACTTACCTGGCAGACAAATTTCTGCACTGATGACCGTTCGGTACGGTGACTAGGTGTCTGCCAGGACTTGTTGACTACCGATGTGCTTCAAAGGTGGGTGGTGGCGATAACTTCAGTGGACGTTGGATGATCTCGGTGTGTGGACTGTAGTTTTCTTGACGATGATTTATGTTACAGGCCTCGGTGCATTGCAGCGACTTCGACCTTCGACGGGAGACTTGACGATGAATTTGGTTACTTCAACGACGACTTCTTGGATGGTCTATGACGATTCTGATGGACTTCTAGGCAGACTTGGACGACTTGATCTCGGACGGAAGATGTTCGACGTGCTTCGTGGACGATTTGATATTGGACGGATGATGATACGATGTGCTTGATTACTTAGACTTCGACTCGGACTTCTGACTCTCGGATTGGACGGATGATGAGGCAATCTGTGCCTCGGGTGACGATGGTGGTCTCTAAATAAGATGAGAGGGTGCTTTTTGAAATGTAATGATGAATATAACAATGACTTGCCTGGACGGAGGCCCTCAGGCCTCCGTTGGACGCCCGTGTGGCGCCGACGGTCCCTCTGACGAACGATGGTAGATTCGGTTTGTCCTGTTTCTCGGTGACGATGATGCTCGTAAGCTTCCTAGCTATCCGTGGCGATTTTAACGGATCCCGAATGATCTTCACAGATTGGCCATACCCGTGGGAAATCGTGGCGGGAACCCGGGAGGTCGAATTGCGCACTTCTTCCTCCAAATGCAACGGTAGACTTTTACCTCGAAACATCAAACGTTTTTGGGACTTTAGTTTCAGGACATGACGAAATACTACCACTTCTAGCCATTTGCTAGACTGACGAAACAAACTGGACGGGATGCAACGATGCACATGCAACAACCACCAACGTACACGACACATATTACCTCAATTTGGACGACAATGGACGGAAGACAACTCAAATTTGACTTGAGTGTCGTAAGTTTGGCTGCACCAAACGGCAGGAAGGCATGTCTGGAGAAAAATGATCGGATTACTTTTTCGAAATTTTAACAAACACATAACTTAACTGGGGTTGCGGAGGTCTTTTCGACCTCCGCCGTTGGAGGAGTCCTAATTCTCCCCGTCACCAGATGGGAAATTGTCTCGAATTGGCAGCACGCAGATCTTGGAGATCGCTCGCTGGTAACTGCCATCTTTGGTTCGCACGGTAACAACTCTGATGTTCCCGTCAGACCCAGGGTGAACCTCGGTCACCCGTGCCAACTGCCACTTCAAGGGTGGCAAATTCTCCTCTTTCAAAACAACCATAGTGCCAACAGCTATGTTGTCTCTCTGCCTCGTCCATTTCGTCCGATTGTGGAGGTTGGACAAATACTGCTCCGACCATTTCTTCCACAACCTCTGGGTAAACTCTGTCATTCTTTCCCAAGCCGAAAGTCTGTTCTCCGGAACTCCACCAAGATCGGGTCCCGGAATGGCCGTCAGCGGCCGCTGGATCAAAAAATGTCCAGGGGTGAGGGCCTCAAAGTCGTCCGGATCGTTGCTGATCGGGGTCAGCGGTCTTGAATTCAGGATTGCCTCTGTCTGCGCCAGCACCGTTTGCATCCTGTCGTATTCCAGGCTGCGGGTGTCAATCGTTCGCTTGAACAGGGTTTTGAACGACTTCACCGCTGATTCCCACAGTCCTCCGAAGTTCGGTGAGCGGGCTGGAATGAACCGGAACTCGATTCTGTCCTCTATCGTCAGTCGTAGCACTGCATCCGTGAACTGCTGACTCGCGAACAGCTGGGCTAGCTCATCCAGCTTTCGTCGAGCGCCGACAAAGTTCGTCCCGTTGTCGCACATTATCAACGATGGTTTGCCACGACGCGCAGTGAACCGTTGCAACGTCGCAAGGAATGCCTGCGTCGACAGATCGGCCGCTAGCTCCAAATGCACCGCTTTGGTAACTAGGCACACGTAAACTGCTACGAAGCATTTGATCGGTCGGGCTCTACGCTGCGGGTACACCACATGGAACGGACCGCAGTAATCGATGCCGACTTTCTCGAACGGGAAACATGGTCTGACTCGCTCGGGGGGTAGATCGGCCATCAGCTGCTCCTGGATTTTAGGTTTCGCACGAAAGCACTGCACGCATTCGTGGATAACCTGCCTAGCGAGATTCCTGGCGCTCGTTGGCCAGAATCGCTCTCGGACTGCCGTGACGATCTGCTGTTGACCAGCATGGAAGTATTTGCGATGGTAATAGACTACGACGATTCTCGTGAAGGGATGCCGATGGTCGAGTATGTACGGATGCTTCCTGCCATCCGGAACAGCCGCGTTCTTCAGCCGGCCGCCAACGCACAATACGCCTTCAACTAATTGGGGATTGAGGTTTGAAATTCTAGAGGAATCCTGCACCTGTCCGTGTCGAGCGATGTCCGCGAATTCCTGTGGAAAGCATTCCCGCTGCGAAAGCTTCACCAGCTTCTTGACTGCGTCGTCGTACTCCTGGGACGTGATACAGCCTACTTTCCGACAGGACCGATTCGCCGGCGATGAATTCCACTTGAACCGTCGAATGTGAACAGTCAGCCGAACTAGATCCACCAGCGACGAACGAAGTCCGAAGATCTCACTAGGAGAAACGGCGGGAAGGGCCGCGACAATCGCTTTCTCCTCTAAGTCTGCCTGGTCGAGACTGTCTTCATCGATCTGTGCCGAATTGGGCCAGTACTGGTTGTCCAACATCAACCATTTCGGTCCGTGAAACCATCGAGACTCGTACTGAAGCTGCGCTGGACTCATTCCTCGTGAAATAATGTCCGCCGGGTTATCCTCACCGGCAACGTGCTTCCACACGCTTCCCTTCGTAATGTGCTGGATTTCGGAGACGCGATTCGCCACAAACTGCTTCCATCTTGCAGGTGACGATGAAAGCCAGCAGACGACGATCGTCGAGTCTGTCCAGAAGTGGCACTTGGTGACGACGTTGATATTCTTGGCGACTTTCTCATAGAGGTGAGCGAGGAGAAGTGCCGAGGACAACTCTAGGCGGGGTGTTGACAGCGACTTCTTGTTTTTCTTCAAATTCTCGAGCGGAGCCACCCGAGATTTGGAGGTCAGCAGGTGAACTGACACGTTCCCATCTGCTGTCACGGTACGTACGTACACGCATGCGCCGTATGCCTTGTTCGACGCGTCGCAGAATCCGTGCAGCTCAACCGTTTCGGTGCTACGGCTCGTTCCAACCCATCGGGGAACTGCAATCCCGTCTAGGCCTGCTAGATTTCGCCTGTACTCACGCCACTGCTCTTGAAGCTGCGAGCTAAGCGGTTCATCCCACTCGCAGTCGTGCTTCCAGAGATCTTGAAGGAAGATCTTCGCCTGGATGATTACCGGACCTACCAGTCCTAACGGGTCAAACAGTCGAGACGCATCAGACAAGACGCAACGCTTCGTAATCTCCGCGGCCTCATTCCAAGCTGGCGAACTGAATCGGAAGCAGTCCGTGCAAGACTCCCATGTCAAGCCTAACGTTTTCACGGCGGCGGTAGACGAATCTAGCTCCAGAATCGAGCGCTCATCTCTCAAACCCTCCGGCACCGCTGACAGCAACTCTTTGCTGTTAGAATTCCACTTTCGCAAGGAGAATCCGGCAGACTGCAGGAGTTCTACCATCTGACCAACTAGTGTCTTCCCTTCTTCGATGTCGTCTACGCCGGACAGCATATCATCGACGTAGAAGTCCTTTCTGAGGACCTTTGCCGCTGCAGGATGCGACTTTTCCCCTTCATCTGCCAGGCGCTGCAGACACTTCGTTGCGAGGTATGGAGCGGACGCTGTACCGTAGGTGACTGTCGTGAGAGCGAAAGTACGGATCGGTTCTGAAGCGTTGTTTCTCCAAACGATCCTTTGCAGCTGCTGATCGGCTGCATTCATCAGTACCATGCGGTACATTTTAGCGACGTCTCCTACGAGGGCGAATCGGTGCGTACGGAACCGGAGTGTGATGTCCACGATCATGTCCTGCACAACGGGTCCCACCATTAGAGCATCGTTGAGCGAAATCCCACTGGAAGTCTTGCAGGAGGCATCGAAAACGACACGCAGCTTCGTAGTTGTGCTGTCTGGCTTCAGAACAGCGTGGTGAGGCAAGTAATACGACAACGCGCTCGCATCATCGTCGGAAAGCTCCCTCATGTGGCCCATGTCCAGATATTCGCGCATGAACTCCGCGTACTGCTTCTTCAGTTCTGGATTCATCGCGAGCCGCCGTTCTACTCCCAAAAAGCGCTTGATTGCTGTAGATCTGGAGTCGCCTAGCTGCTGGATCATCCGCTCCTTCTTCGGCAGAGTGACTACGTACCTCCCTTCTTCGTCCCGAAATGTCGTTTTGTCGAAAAACTCCTCGCAGGCCGATTCTTCGACCGACAGCGTGCTGGTTGACTGGCAAGTCTCTACTTCCCAGAACCGGGAAAGTTGATCCTGGATCTCCGCCGTCGAACAAACGTGGGTTAAGGAGTACGTTGCAGCAGTCGGACCCTCGGGAACAGGACCGGAAACAATCCATCCGAACACGGTGTCTTGTAGAGTCGGGCCGTCGTCTGTTGCCCTCCGCCGTTCGTGTTTGAGCAGCTCCATGTAGTATTCTGCTCCGATGATGATATCTATCGGTCCCATCTCGAAGAACTTGGGATCCGCTAGCAGCGAGGGATTCGGAAGATTCCACATTGCGACGCAGAAGCTTGCTGTCGGCAGTGACACAGTCAACTTCTGCAAGACGTGAAACGACATTTCTTCGACGAACGACGATATGTTCGGCGACCTTGGACCTACTACAGCGGTAATCAGCTTTGTCGACACTGCTTGCGACGATCCAATGCCTTGAATCGACAGATAGACCGGAGTTTCGTCTAGCTTCAGCTTGCTAGCGAAACCTCTTGTTATGAGACAATGCTGCGAACACGAGTCGAGCAGAGCTCGTGCTACCACGGGGTTGCCGTAGCGGTCTCGAATGCTGACTAGTGCGGTCGAGAGAATGATGGTTTGTGTCGGTGTAATTGGGAGAGCTACATGTGTTTGGCTTGTGATGGCGTGTTCTGTGGCTGGCTGAGTGTGTGAGTCTGGTGTGTTTGCAGTGTTAGCAGTCCGTGTCTGTTGGTTCGGTGTTGGCGGCTTGGATTGTGGCTGTCTAGGTTGTGGATTGACTGTCGACGGTCTTGACTGCGTGGGTGGAACGGAGGATCTGGGTGCGTCAGAGTGCAGCAGTGTGTGATGCTTCTGATGGCACTGATGACACGTTCCCTTCTCGCAGGTTCTGGCCCAATGTCCAGGATACAAACAATTCCGGCAGAGCTTGTTCCTGTTTGCAGCTTCAATCCTCTCCGGCACGCTCATCCGCTGGAATCTTGCGCACTGGAATACAGAGTGTCGTGGTTCGCTGCAGAAGTGACACTTCAGAGCGGACTTGAAAGATGTGTTGCACACCGCTGGGCGAGATTGTCGTTGCTGGATGGGAACCGTAGGCCTTGATGGAGCGATCGACTGCAGAACGGAGCAGTGACTCTTCAGAAAGTCCAAAACAGCGGGATACTGTGCAACTTCCTTGCTGTTGTGGTGGGTTTCCCAGTGGCGTAGGGTAGCCATGTCCAATCGGGAACAAACCATATAGGCGAGAATCGTGCTCCAGTCCGAAGGTTTTTCGCCGATCTTCTCCAGCATCTGCAGGTTCTTCTCGAACGCGCTGATCAACCGGTTGAGCTCCTCGTAGCTTTCCTTCTTGAGTGCCTCCACGGCGAAAAGTGCATCGAGGTGCGCCTTGACGATCAACTTTTTGTTTTCATATCGGCTCTCCAACGCCTTCCAGGCTACCGCGTAATTGGCTGCAGACAAATCAATGCAGTTTATTTCCTGCAGCGCATCACCGGACAACGAAGACCTCAAGTACGTAAACTTGTCCACTTCCGTGAGGAGATTACTGTCGTGTATGAGACTCCGGAAGCTGTCACGGTACGGCACCCATTCGTGGATCTTTCCAGTGAACGACGGCAGCTTGATTTCGGGGAGCTTCACCTTTGCAAACTGGGTTCCTGATTGCGCATCCGGTGCTTGCGGCGTGGAGCTCTTCATCGTACTGCATCCAATAGACTGGAAGGCCTGCAGTTCGGACTTGAGCGCGTAGTATACGTTTTCGAAGTCCTGCCGTACCTTGTCGTTCTGCTCAACGAGCGCTTCTTCATCGCCATCTTCATCCCCAATCGCATCCTCCAAAAGCAGCTCGATTTGCATTCGGGTTTCGAGGAAATGACTGAACAGCTTGTCCAACGCTTCCAATCTAACGCTCACTTGTCCCGCATCTCGCTTCGTTTGGAAACCACTTATAAACTGCTGGATTCCTTCCAGCGATTTCCGCAGCTGGTGCTCCTGCTTGTTAAGCGTTCGGAGGTCAGGCATAATTGGTCACAAATTGCACTAACACTCGCACTAACGATCGAGGTGGGTAGCTCAACCGAACAAAGTACAAAGTCACTCCACTGCACAGTCGAAAAATTCACACCACTGCACTGCACTGCACTTGCACAATCACTAAGCACTTCGATCGACTCGACGAACCACCCAACGCGACCCGGTTGACAGACTTACAACCCAAAAAAAGACAGCAGCAGGGGAACCAACCTTGGAAGTAGAAATAACAGCCAACAGATTCCAGCAAAACCGAGACCAAACACGACCTTTTTGGGCGGACACCAAGGCTACTGCACTTAAATAAAGATGGACTCACATCACATGCAATCAATAACACAAGTTTACAGCATTTTTCAACTCATTAAGCTGATGATCGTTTTTGGTGTAGAATCATACTCTGATTTCGAAAACACGAAGGAAAAAAATTACAGTAGAGCGGAAATTTTTTCGACTTTCCATACAAGGTTGATGATTTGAAATCGATTTTTGTTCTATTTTTAAGCAACGTCGCTCACTTCACATATCTCATTCTCCGTAATCAATGCTCCGATTGAGCTGAATTTTTTACTGTAACTCGCCTACATATGACATGTCGAATAAACGTTGAGAAAGAATTTTTAAGTTGTTCTTTTCTTATTGAAAAAAATAAATTTCTTTATATATTTTTGGAAATTTTGCTAAAATTTAAGGAGATCGTCCTCAAAACTCGCCAATATCTTGAATTTCATCAATCTGACGCAAAACCTGCATTCAGATGATCGAATGGTATTATATTCAGCTTTTAATTTATGGAAAAAGATTTAAAATTGGTTGAACAATACGCAAGATATTTGAATTTTATTAAATTCCATATTTTAAAAAGTTGTAAAACTCGATATTGAGCTAAAACTCAAAAACTGTTCTACTTTAAATTTTTTGAAGCACGGTTTCGAAATAAGCGCTAAATTATGCTTCAAAAATTTTGGTCGTTGACAGAAGTTCACGACTTTCGTTTTATTTTGTAAACTAGTGTAATCATTTATTTGCAACAGCCACAGAGTTTTGAATGGCGTTTCATGCAATTAACGCCACACCACAAATTCATGCACTCTACTCCCTGTTCTATTTCTGCTCTGCAGTCTGCAACCGTCCTCGTCGTCGTTGTCCCAGTTCCTCGCCGGGAGATGTCCGCTGACCGATCCGGTGTCCCGATTCCGCCTCTGGGGTTCTCGCTGTCGCAGGAGATGGCCACTATCCGCTCCGGTGGTCTCCAATTGTCTTTGACACTTTGAGCACTACCGACGGCGCGCAATTTCTTCTGCGATGGCGCAACTTTCACCGAAATGGTGACACTATTCACTCTTGCGTCTTTGTCACAGTTATTGCACAATGGTGCAGTCCAAAGTCACTGTTCTTCCACTTGGCAATTGCCCACTTTTACCGCGCCCGTGTCCGAGAACCTTCGCCGGGAATCCGATCCGGCTCGAAGGACCAAATGTTCGCGCGTATCACTAAAGAACGGTTTTCGGACACTTTATACAAAACTCGCGGACAAGAATCAAAACACTACGTTTATTACGCGAACAGGGTAAACGAAAAGACCTCTTGTCTTCGCGGCGGTATATTTACTTCTAATTATCCTATGTACAAAATAACAGCTGACCGGCGGCGGCGATCGAGAGGCGATCGTGTGCAAAGTTTATTGAAACTCTACCTGCTAGGCCCGATCATTGCCATGACTGAAACGGACCAAGAAAGAACGGGTGATAGAATGAGATAGCCCGAAGTGCGCCGACTGTGGAACACGTTTGGGTAACTCATTCTCTTCCTGGCTATCCCTTGCACGACCACCAGCAATCAAAACATTCAAACAATGTTATCTTAAAAATCTGAAAACGTCCAGCAAATTGTTCCGAAAGTTAAAAGGAAGTAAGACGTATCTGGTGTCCTTGGATCTGATACACTGAAACCTCCATTTAAGTCGATGCATAAATCGAACCATTTAAGTCGATCGAAAATATTTTTTACCGTGCAGGCAATGACTAAACTATACTGTTTTATATTTTTTGACAGATCTCCTTTGTCATGCGAAGTGCTAAAAAATATAAAAGTCTTTAGTTTTGCCACTGTTTGTACGGTAAAAATTATTTTCGATCAGCCATGCATCGACTTAAATGGAGGTTTCAGTGTATTATTCGATAGGTTCCGTCCAGTATTAAGAAAATATTTGTATGAACACCCTAATGAACAAGAAGTATTCCATTTTCAGCATAGTTGTTCAGCAAGCTAAGAGCCATTTGGTAGGATAGTAGACGGTCGAGTACGGTGGTACAAGAGGCAATACTTTAACACCGTCTTTGACAACCTGCAGACAAATTTTGTCGCCCTATAATATTGTTTTATTTACTCCGTTTTTTCTTCCGAGAATTTCTGCAGGAACTCTACCGGGAATTCCACCGGGAATTTATCCGAAAATTCCACTGGGAATTCCTCAAGAACTGTCTCCAGAAATTTCTTCAGGAATATCTTCCGGGAACTCTACTAGAACATCCTCCAGAAGTTTCTCCGGGAAATCCTCTAGGAAATCCTCCAGGAATTCCTCCGGGGATTTCTCCGGAAACTTCCCCAGGATTTCATCTAGGACTCCCATCAGGATTTCCTTTAGGAATTCTTTCGGAAATTTCTACATGAATTCTTCTAGGAATTTTTTCCAGGAATTCCTCCGGACTTTTTTTCCAAGATTTTCTACGGAAAATTCACTGAGAATTTACCCAGGAATTCATCCATGAGTGCCTCCGGGAATTCCTCCATGAACTCCTCAGGGAATTTCTTCAAGAATCCCTCCGGGGTGTTCTATAAGAATTCCTCCAGGAACTTCTCTAGGAATTTCTCCGGGAAATTTTCCAGGAGTTTCTTTAGAAATATATCCGGGAATTTTCTAAGGAAAACTGTAGTTTTTTTTTCAAGAAAATCCTCTCGGAATTCCTCTAGGACTTCCTTTACGAATGCCTCCGGGAATTCCTCCTGGAATTTCTCCAAGAAATCCTCCAGGAATTGTTTTGGGAATTTCTTCTGGAAATCTTCCAGAAAATCCTCCAGGAATTCTTTCAGGAATTCCTCCGGGGACTCTCCTGAAATTCCTCCGGGAATTTTTGAAGGAAATCTTGGATTTCCTGGAAACTCTGGGAATTTCACAAAGTATTCCTCAGAAAATCCCTCTAGGATTTCCTCCAGGAATTCCTCAGGAAATTTCTTTATGAATTCCGCCGGTAATTTCTCCAGCAATTCCTCCGGAAAATTCTTCATGGAATCCTCCTTCCCCGAAGGGAAATTCCCCGAAGGAAATTCCTGGAAGTATCTCTGGAAGACTCCTCTGAGGGAAATCCTGGGGAGTCCCCGGGAGAATTCCTGGAGAAATACCCGAAAGAATACCTGGAAATAACCCCGGAAAAAGTCCTGGAGAAATTACTGAAGGAATCATCGGAGGAATTGCTGATGGAAGTCTTAGAAGAATTCCCGGAGAAATTACTGGAGGGAATCGTAAAGAAATTCCTAGTGGAATTCCAGGAAAAAAATTGGAAGGATTTCCTGAAGAAATTCCTAGTGGAATTTCTGGAGAAATTCTAGGGAGAATTTCCTGAGACATTCCCGGGGAAATTCCCGGCGGAAATACTGGAGAAAACAAAGGAGGAATTCCTAGAGAAATTCCCAGAGGAATTCCTGGAGAAATTCTCATAGGGTTTTCTTAAAAAAAGTCACGGAAGATTTCCTGAAGAAAGACTTCCTGGAGAAATTCCAAGTGGATTTTTTTGAACAAAAAACCGAAAGTTTTCCTGATTAAATTCGTGGAGGAATTTCTGGGAGGATTCCCGGAGGAATTCCTGAAAGAATTTCTGGAGGGTTTCCCGGACAATTTCGAATAAATTTCCGAAGGGATTCCCGGTGACATTCCCGGAGATATTCCTGGAGGAACTCCTAGAAAAAATCTCGGAGAAATCTAGCCCGGAAAAAATCTTGAAAGAATTCCTGAGCGAAATCCCGTATCAATTCATGGAGTAATTCCCGGAGAAACTCATGGAAGTATTCCTGGGAAAATTCTCTAAGGAATTCCTGGAGAACTCCTGGCGAAACTCCTAGAAGAATTCCTGCGGAAATTACTGAAGGGATCTCCGCAGGAGTTCCTGATGTGGGTCATAGAGGAAATCCTTTAAAAAAAATCCGGAAGAAATCCCAGAGACATTTCCAGAGGAGTTCCTAGAGAAATTCCCGGAGAAATTCTTGGAAAAAATCCCGGAAGAGTTCCTGTAGGAATTACCGGAAGAAAAAACGGAGCAATATTGTGGGGTGACAAAATTTGTCTGCAGGGGATCAAAGACGGTGTAGCGAATAACCTAGCGAATAAATCACGAATCAAAGACTCAACTATCAGACAGTTTTTAGCTTGCTGAAGAACTTTGTTGAAGACGGCATCATTCTATCTTATCAGGATTCTGAGATATGGAAGTTTGAAATTTTTTTACCCTGGCGCCACCTAGCGGATGATTCACGAACCAAAGATGCCATTGCCAGAAAGTTCTTAGCCTGCTGAACAACTTTGCTGAAAACCGCATGATTGTACCTCATTTGGATATCGAGAAAAACGTGTTTGAATTTTTCAGGCCTAGCGGATAAATCCCAAACCAAAGACTTTACTATCAGCTAGTTCTGACCTTACTGAAGAATTTTGCCGAAGAAAGCATCACTCTATCTTATCCGGTTTCTGAGATATGAGGGTTTGCACATTTTTGACTCTGGCGCCGCCTACCGGCCGAATCGCGAACCAAAGTCGCCGTTGCCAGTTAGTTCTTAACCTGCTGAACAAATTCGCCGAAGACACTATACTTCTATCTCATCGGGATCTTGAAATATACGTTGCGCAAAGTATGTGGCCAATTTTGGTACCCCAAGACAATCCGGAATAACTCCGGAATCATGTGGACCAGGCACCCATGCCCCCGGCATCATAAACTAGAAGAGTTTTTCGGGAAGTTGTGAAAATTTCATCAATGACCATTTTTGTGCTTTTCCGAAGGTGGAAAATGTACGTTGGCTGGATGAAGGTTAACATCGTTTCCAAGCTTCGAATAAGCATCGCGCCAATCGTTATCGTATTTTTCAAAGATTTTTTTTTTTTCGTGAGCCTTTTGCTATGCATTGTAAAAATATTGTGCTACGCACTTCAACTTTTGAAGTAGTCGTTCTTCTTTAGCAAGATCAAAATTAAATTTTGCCTTGATATAGACAATCCAATAAGACTATTGGAGTTTTTTTTAGAACTAAAGTAACACCACATAAAACAGACGTTTCACTCTACTCAGTTCCCATCGTTTCCCTTTTTAACGGATTATTAAAATATTCCGTAGTTCGCAAATCGCTTGCTCATGGCACTCGCATAGTTTTAGCTGTTTGACGTTTGCTCACTACCGCCATCAACTCAGTGGGTTTGCAAACCACAGCGTAATTAGCATTGGGCCATTATGTTGTCGTGACGATGATTTTTATCGCATGTTGTTCCAAGTGATACGTCTGTTTGTCTATGGTAACACAATGCTCCTATGTCCCATATTACCCCAAACAATTATTTTTAGGATTGTTTTCGTTTAATTAACTATGTGCGATATTCATGTTGCTAGAGTTCAAGTCCAGATGGGTTGATACAGTTTCTGTACGGAACAATAATTTTCGGCCAGTTTTTACCCATTTTAACATAAAAAATATTAAGTGTATAACATTTTTAAGACCTAATTTGACCGTTAACAGTTCCACCTTTGAAACACTGTTCAATTTGTTTTTGTATGTGCGCGCATAATCAATAATCGTAATTAATAAAAAATATAATGAAAAAATCTATTTTTCGGTCTTGTGCCGAAATGACGCCCATCCGCAGCTATCCGCAGCTGGATTCGCGTTCCGCAGATAGTATAGACCCCAAACTAAACTGTGGTTGCGGTCGTTTGAGACTGCTCGACCCTGCTTGTTAGTATAGACCAACTTAGGCAAAAAATGTCGTTTTTATCAATAATTACCCATTTTTCACTAATTTAAATTAACCGTGTAACCTCAACAACACATCCATTTAAAGTTCAGACTATAGCATTTCCAACGGTGGATTGATTTCCAAAATTAAACCGTTTTTTCACTGAGAAAATTGCATTTGTTTAAAATGCATTTTCCTACAATTTTCACTATTTTTTCAAGTCTGATATCGGTGGCGCAATGATTTTCCATCACAGAGGACTGAAATTTGGGGGATCTAGGTTTGAACTATCTGGCTATCAAATGGTATGTAAGACACGTCATTCAAAGCAAGTACATTTTTCGATTTTTGGCCACCACTTTCCCCATAGTGGGTGTCACCAAACTTGAGGTGAAACGAATTAGATTTTATCTCACTGCACTCGTGGCGATAATTCTTCACTGACGAACTAAACCACCCCTCACAAACGCAAACGGTAATTATTCACTTAGTTATTAACTTTGAGTTTAAAAAATTCACCTCGTACGCCAGTTGTAATACCTGGTAGTACACGGATATATTTCGGATGCGCGAGGTATAACACCGAGATGTATATTGTTGCACGCTCGGATAACAACTAATCCGATCTTTATTTAAAAGTATCTTCGAAGTGCTGTGGCACTCAATCACTCACAATTACAGTAGTGGTCACTACAATGAAGACAAAATCATAAATTTCCTTATTTTTGACAATGTTGACGAGTTTTGAATCATTTTTGAAGATTATGTGGATGTTCTTTACTTCGATGCGTACTGTCATTGTAGTGTAAGAGATTGAGAATATAGAATATAAAATAACGATCCAATATAGTAACGTACGAATAAAGTATCTATTTATATCAATCTATCTATCTATATATCTATATATGAATCTATATAAGAATAAGTTTGAAGTCCCTTTGAGGCAATACAACTCACGAACGGCTGAACCTAGCAGGATGACTCTTACATGGTTCGATTCATATCCATGGTGGCTGTATTTATAAGTAATAAAAGTTACAAAAATCATCTAAAACCATTTTTGTGCTTTTCCGAAGGTGGAAAATGTACGTTGGCTGGATGAAGGTTAACATCGTTTCCAAGCTTCGAATAAGCATCGCGCCAATCGTTATCGTATTTTTCAAAGATTTTTTTTTTTTCGTGAGCCTTTTGCTATGCATTGTAAAAATATTGTGCTACGCACTTCAACTTTTGAAGTAGTCGTTCTTCTTTAGCAAGATCAAAATTAAATTTTGCCTTGATATAGACAATCCAATAAGACTATTGGAGTTTTTTTTAGAACTAAAGTAACACCACATAAAACAGACGTTTCACTCTACTCAGTTCCCATCGTTTCCCTTTTTAACGGATTATTAAAATATTCCATAGTTCGCAAATCGCTTGCTCATGGCACTCGCATAGTTTTAGCTGTTTGACGTTTGCTCACTACCGCCATCAACTCAGTGGGTTTGCAAACCACAGCGTAATTAGCATTGGGCCATTATGTTGTCGTGACGATGATTTTTATCGCATGTTGTTCCAAGTGATACGTCTGTTTGTCTATGGTAACACAATGCTCCTATGTCCCATATTACCCCAAACAATTATTTTTAGGATTGTTTTCGTTTAATTAACTATGTGCGATATTCATGTTGCTAGAGTTCAAGTCCAGATGGGTTGATACAGTTTCTGTACGGAACAATAATTTTCGGCCAGTTTTTACCCATTTTAACATAAAAAATATTAAGTGTATAACATTTTTAAGACCTAATTTGACCGTTAACAGTTCCACCTTTGAAACACTGTTTAATTTGTTTTTGTATGTGCGCGCATAATCAATAATCGTAATTAATAAAAAATATAATGAAAAAATCTATTTTTCGGTCTTGTGCCGAAATGACGCCCATCCGCAGCTATCCGCAGCTGGATTCGCGTTCCGCAGATAGTATAGACCCCAAACTAAACTGTGGTTGCGGTCGTTTGAGACTGCTCGACCCTGCTTGTTAGTATAGACCAACTTAGGCAAAAAATGTCGTTTTTATCAATAATTACCCATTTTTCACTAATTTAAATTAACCGTGTAACCTCAACAACACATCCATTTAAAGTTCAGACTATAGCATTTCCAACGGTGGATTGATTTCCAAAATTAAACCGTTTTTTCACTGAGAAAATTGCATTTGTTTAAAATGCATTTTCCTACAATTTTCACTATTTTTTCAAGTCTGATATCGGTGGCGCAATGATTTTCCATCACAGAGGACTGAAATTTGGGGGATCTAGGTTTGAACTATCTGGCTATCAAATGGTATGTAAGACACGTCATTCAAAGCAAGTACATTTTTCGATTTTTGGCCACCACTTTCCCCATAGTGGGTGTCACCAAACTTGAGGTGAAACGAATTAGATTTTATCTCACTGCACTCGTGGCGATAATTCTTCACTGACGAACTAAACCACCCCTCACAAACGCAAACGGTAATTATTCACTTAGTTATTAACTTTGAGTTTAAAAAATTCACCTCGTACGCCAGTTGTAATACCTGGTAGTACACGGATATATTTCGGATGCGCGAGGTATAACACCGAGATGTATATTGTTGCACGCTCGGATAACAACTAATCCGATCTTTATTTAAAAGTATCTTCGAAGTGCTGTGGCACTCAATCACTCACAATTACAGTAGTGGTCACTACAATGAAGACAAAATCATAAATTTCCTTATTTTTGACAATGTTGACGAGTTTTGAATCATTTTTGAAGATTATGTGGATGTTCTTTACTTCGATGCGTACTGTCATTGTAGTGTAAGAGATTGAGAATATAGAATATAAAATAACGATCCAATATAGTAACGTACGAATAAAGTATCTATTTATATCAATCTATCTATCTATATATCTATATATGAATCTATATAAGAATAAGTTTGAAGTCCCTTTGAGGCAATACAACTCACGAACGGCTGAACCTAGCAGGATGACTCTTACATGGTTCGATTCATATCCATGGTGGCTGTATTTATAAGTAATAAAAGTTACAAAAATCATCTAAAAAGAACAATTGTGAAATTACTGAAATTGTTGGGCGCGGGGAAGAAATCCAATACGATCGCAATAAAACCATTCTAGAGCATGGTGATGAAATGAACACGCAACAGTTGTCAAATACCGCAATCAAAATGGCGGTACAACGTCTGCCGGGACAGCTAGTAATCGATATAAAAGTAAGTGCTTCCAATTCTACATATGTTGTGAAATTGCAGAATGATTCACACTGTCGACTTGTCACGAAAATTGTGCGTCGTGCTGTGCTGTAGACGAGTCAGCTGATAGGCGGATGCAGTATTAGACGGTTCTATAACATTTACCCGAAAACCATTTTCCCGAAAAACATTTACCCGAAAACCATTTACCCGAATGTAACATATACCCGAATGGCAAATACCCGAATGCGACATTTACCCGAACGCGACATTTAACCGAATGCGACACTTACCCGAATGCGATATTTACCCAAATAGTTTATTACTATGAACAAATTATGATTTTGTGAATAAAGATCATTTATTTTGTTCAACTCAAAATGTACATGTATTATTTTGTATTGTGAATCAGAAAAGCATTTCAAATATAAAATTCCTCAAGAACAAACTTTATCAAATTTTCTCTGAAATGACCCGCGATAGGAATTCACAGGGCATATGCTTGAATAAAACTAATCACTGCAGCTCATTTTTTTTTATGTTAACGCTGTTAGCATTCACTCTAAATATTTACCCTTCTTTGATTCATAAGCTGTTCTTTTGATAAGTAAAGAACAGTTTATGATTTTAAAAAGGGGAAATCTCTGTTTGTAGGCCAAATGGTCATTAGCTCGAAACGATTAGAAAACAGCCCTCGGAAAATCAACATATCATTAGAAAAACATTTTTGACAGAGAAGTTTGCAGATTGTTCACCATCAGAACATCCTATTATTGAATGAAAAAAAAATTCTTAGATGTAGACTTGGAATCCATCACTCAAACATGTAAGTGTAATTGAAAATGTACATCCCAACTAACAATGATAGCTAAATAACAGCTTATTCAACCAAAACTTAAAAAAATAAGCTTATAAATGGCTTATTCGTCTATTGTACAGCAACAATGTTTGTTGGGCAGTTAGTAGTTCGAACGCCAACAAAATATGCAGCAGTGCAACTCGAAAGAACAGCCTTTGAAGAGAAGAAAAGAAAATCTTCGAAGGATAGGTAATAGTTTCCGGAATGCTGGCTTTCTCAGTCTTGGGTAAATCAAAACTGCAAGTTTTGCCTTTCCCTTGCCGTTTTGATTATATAGGGTAAAAGCACTAGTCTTCGCTCCCTCCCTAATTTTCGCCCCCCTAATAAAACATTCGTAATTTTGATGATTAATTAGGTAGATTGTTGCTTGCTTTTCAACGTATCTGAGAGAGCAAATAAAAATCAATCTTGTGCACTAATGATATTTCACAAAACCAATAACTTATTCTATCGAATTAGCAATTGTGAAATAGTCATGACAATGATGTATGTTTTTTTTTTCAACGCAATGCAAACAGTATCGATAATCAGAACCTGGGAAGACTTACAAAATCAACTCTTCCAACCCAAAATAATGAATATTGATAATCATACAAGGCTTAGGAATACACAGCAGATTGTTGATTCAGCTCAATTGATAAAACTTATCAATTTTTAGCTATTTTTATAGGTGGCGAAAATTAAAGCACAAAATTTTAAGTTTCCAATTTTCGCCCCTGACGTAATCCTTTGTCCCGTTCTATTCGTATTGCGTGTTTCAGTTTTCGCCCCTCTCTTTCTCGTACTGAACTCGGGTGTGGAGATATCGAATGAGATGAAGTTGATCTTTGTGAGGTTGGGGGAAAATGGGGCAAAATGTTCCATTTATGCAAACGTGGTCATTCTAATCTATTTCATGAGTGTCTTCTGTGATTTTTGGCCACTGAATTCGAGGGTCAATTCGACACCCAATTTTAAACGCAATTTTCAACGATCCTCGTCAAATTGGGTCTCCTTGATATCACACAAACTACTTCATTTTTGATGCGACGTCTTGCTGCCATCGTTGCAAAAAAGAAAGAGAGCGAAAATGAAATGAAATGAAATATTTTGTATAAAAGACGTTAAATTTTGGTACGCGTGACGCAAATTTACCGAATCAAATAAATAAGTGAGGATTCTAGATGTAAGTGACCTATTTGTCGAATATAAAAAAAAATCAAAAAGTCAAACTTTTCTAAACTTGTTTAAAACTATGTTCACGTTGATGAGAAGAAATGAAAAAAATGGGAGAGAAAATGGAATTGATTTTGAAAGACTTTGCATGGGGTGAACAATTGGTGATAAATTTCGCGCCTCTATTACTCACGAGGATTTATCACTAACACTCTATTGTTCAAACTCTCTGAATTGAAAAAAAAACTGTAAATTTTAGGTGTTGCAAAATTCTACGGGGCGAAACGTCCGCTGGCATTTTTCGCTTTGGCTAGTAACGAAATGTAACATCGATTTAAATAAGTCGTAAGTGTGCTGTGATGCTTATGCAGATTGGACTTATTCAAATCGAACGCTAGATTTGTTAGGTACACTCATTTTGGATTCACAAATTCCCTGCATTTTTTAAAACTTTCGTCAAGATCCACACAACCAAGCACTAAGTAAAAAAAAAAAACAATATTACCGATCTCTCAGCAACTTTGATAGTTTGTTAATCAGATTCAGCAATTGTTTTTTTTTTTCTGAGAATCAGCTAACAAACGTCACTTTTTACTATTATCTCAGTGAGTTTGCTATACAGTCAGAAGCTGTGCGAGAACAGCCGAATTTGCAAATATTGTTTTATCTAGTGTATGATTTTAAAATATGTAGTCCTATGGGCCTCTAATAGATATTTTTTTTTTCGTGACATTATTTATGGATGTTCCCCTTAAGTTATGTAATGCAAAAAATCCATTTCAAAATCATCCCTTCCATTCTTTTTTTTCACCCCACAAAGCGTGACGTAATTTGTGTACGTACCCCATTAATACGTAATTTTTAGTTGCCCATTTTTTCTACTTTACAATCTGTCTATTGATCTATGTATATTAGGCCTGTCCACCTTTTCAAAAATGTTCTCTGATTCTCAAGTCCACCCCCATATTTTGATTGGCATCCTAAAAGAAGTAACTGGTCAAAATTTCAGCCAAATCCATTGAAATTAAGAGGTGCATCAAATCAATTTTGTGTTTTTCCGAGTATTTTTGAACTTCAAAATATCATAACTACACTAAAACTTGTCAAAACTTAATTCTTTCGGCAGAAATTGAAAGCTATACTTGTTTGCTACAACTTCTCAGAACAACGTGCGCCAATAGAATTGAAGGAAACACGTGTAATTATCACATTTGTAATCAGAAAATCCTTAAAAAGTTGATTTTTTGATAGATTTCGTTCTGGAACACCCTAATATACGCGATAAGTTGGATTTTTCAAAACGGCATCTCGAAAAAGTAGCCTCTCATGAATAGAAGGAATAACTTCTATGGAGAAATTACCAGTTTAGCCAGTACCAGCCGACCAACTCATCAACAGTTTACGGGTGGACAATGTAAATTCAAAAGAACAGCCGATTTTAAAAAGAAGGCAAATCTTAGAAGAAGTGGAGAATACTTGCAGTATGCCTGCCAGTTTATGACCGTGTATATAAGTAGCTCAAAGCAGCCTGTGTTAAAAAAAAATGTAACAGCTTGGTAATGAAGCAGTCATCACATTCAGATGTTATTCAGTTATGCTAAAAACGTTTCCGCAAACCATTCTTGTTCATGAAACCTAACGTTGTTACAGATTACTCCAAGGATTACCCTTTTCTAACTTACTTTTTCTTCAACTTTTAATAAGTTATCCACAGCGAGCATTTTTGGGCGATCTCCTGATTGATTCGGATTGACGTTCGGGCTAATTGGTTGGAGCCGTAAAAGAACAGAATGTTTAAAAAAAATCCTATGATTAAAACAGCATTGTGACCGCCAGTTAATCCTGTATCAGAGTGCTTGATGATCACTCAGTCTGATGATTATTAGGTCTAACCAAAGCCTGCTAAATGATACCGGGCCACAACATATTTATTATTGACAAATTATATGGGGATCAAGTATACCATTTTTTTTTTCAATTTTTCGGGTAAGTGTTGCATTCGGGTAAATGTCGTATTCAGGTAAATGTCGTATTCGGGTAAATGTCACATTCGGGTATTTGTCGCATTCGGCCATTTGTCGCATTCGGGTAAATGACGTTCGGGTAAATGTCATTCGGGTAAATGTCTTTCAGGTAAATGGTTTTCGGGTAAATGTTATAGAACCCTGGCAGGGTGTGATGAATATAATTGAAAATTTATAAATTTACTCGAATCACATCAATAAGAGATTTCAAACCCTAGTTCAAACCACATTGCTTTCACCTAGATTATTTAAGGTGTGTATGCTTGACAGTTGTTAACGAGGTAGGAAAACCGAAAGAAAATGAAGGAAAGAAACATCATGCGCAATAAAACAGGCTTTAGTTTCTTAACGATCTTCGCAATGAACGGTCACAGATGATGTGAGTTAGGGTAGGACGGGGCAAGATGGCCACCCGGGGCAAGATGAGCACCCCTCTGTTTTACTACTTTTATGGTGATTTTTATCCAAACAACTTCATAATCCATTAGAATAAAGTTCATCCTGTTTGTAAACCTGATATAAGGTACTTCATAACGAACTAATTGAAAAATATCGTCAAATTAGTCGCTAGCATAGATTTTGAGCATTTTCTTATAAGAAATCATCAGAATGAAATAAGGTTTTTATATCACAATATATTTTTTACCGTAATTCTGGTTATCAGCCAACATTACTAGCTTACTGCAAAGCATTTTAATTTACATTAGAAAATATTTTCTAAAGACAAACATTAAAATTTATTCAATTTAAGTTATTACCCTATAGTGGAGCAAGTTGAGCACCCCTGATGGGAATATAGAAAATATTTTGAAATTATTGTAATCCAGTCAATAGTGCCGAACTGTGCCGAACACAAGTTTCCGTATCCTCTACAACTATTTGGTTGCGTAAATTTAAAAAAATAAGCCACTTAATAATCGTTTATTGTTTTTCGGGTCATTTTGTAAAAAGTATTATAACTAGTGAAATGCATTCATGTGCATAAGCAGAATTAATTAAGATAATACTTCTTACTAAATTTACATATGCCATCAAATTCTCGATAATAAAAATAAATATTTGTAATACGTTTATTGTCGATTGCAATACCGGTCAAACACCGCCTTCTTACAAACGATAAACATGTTCATTTGGCTCACATTTTGACAGTTCTCTCTGCTCGATTGACTCACAATGGCCGCCTCCGCACATCTCTATAATGTAGGATTACTAGGTGGAACTTGCTCGAAGTTGCTGCATCCTACTCTTACACGTTTGTTGACTAATGGACTAGACTAAGGGAGTAGAGTAATGGACTAGAGTAAGGACTTGCGAGAATGTTCAATGTTAATAGGTCTTTTCAGTTGACAGGTTCGCGCATGCCACTGTTTACAACTGCCGAACAAAGGCGCAAACGCTTAACTGTCATTTTCACTGGAGATCTGTCAAAGGCCCGAGAAAGCAGCTGATTTAAGACGTCAAATGAAAAGGCCCATTGTTTCACATTTTGTATCGGCTTATAATAACACACAAACATCCTTCCTTTTGTTTATCATGATTACCAGATCATCAAATTGGAACCACGTTTGACGGTTTGATTGAAACCGTTCAAAATTGGCGTTTTTTTGTCTTAACATACACAGTTTTTACAGCTCATTAATAATGTTATTTGATAAAACACTTCTTATTCACAAGAGCAGAATAACTAATTTAATGAGTGCAATTTAGAGCCAAACCTGAACAAGATGCAATATACTTGTCAACATTGAATTCACATTGCGCATGATCCAGAATAATTGAAAGGTATTCTCAAACTAACGCGATTATTGACAGCGACATTCGCGACACCTTTAACATACTAAAATTGTAACTAATTTTATTACAATAATTTAGTGGGCTTCGTGACCGAGCGGTCAGTCGAGTAGGTGTCTCGTAAGCCTCGGAGTGTGGGTTCAATTCCCGTTCCAGTCGGGGAAAACTTTTCGTCAAACGGAAAATTTTTCACTGGGCCGCCACTGGCCACAAATGTGTTGTCCGTTGTCGAATGTAAAATGCTATAGGTACCGTCGTTCGAGGTGACTTTGGGCCTAGAGGGTAACATTGGTCCATCGATCCTACGGATTCAATATAAGTCAGAGAATTTGACAGTGGTTGCCAAGTATCTTAGAATTATGTATTCTAGTAGTTTAGCACACAATGTGCATTCCCGGCGAATTCTAAATGTTCGGAATAGTGGCCCAAAGCCACCCCGCTTTGGCCCAATGACACCCCGCACGACGGTAGTACTGTTCAGTCTGTAAAGGCCGCAAAGTCGAAGACGTCTTTTAAATAGTTTACATAAGGAAGATGGATTTAGTAACAAATTTTAAAAATGACGTATAATCAATGCTACACCATTGATTATACGTCGTTTTCAAAATTTGTTACTGAATTAGGAATGGATTAAAAGGAACAATTCCAATAGAAGGTCAAATTATTCCTAATTCAATAGTTGGCGATAATCTACTATGAAAAAAAGCTAAAAAAAAAGAAGAATTATAGAAGAATACGTCCGGAATAATAAATTCAATTATTCCTCATAGTGAATCTAATGTTACTGGAATAGTATGGAGTCCTTGAAATATACATTCACGATAAATGTCTTGTCATCATTGATATATTGTTAATATTTTAATGATATTACCAAATAAAAATAAAAGGATTACCATATTGATAAAATTATTGAACAAGTTCTGTAGCTGTTGTTATAGTTCTGATAACTCCTGTCAAATGGATTGCGTCTTTTCACCGTGGAAGGAGCCTTTCAACAAGTGGCGTGCAATTATTCAAAAAAAGGAAGTGTTTATCGGAAATTCGCGTTTCAGTTTAGTGTTCGAACTCTAAAAAGACAATTATGATTCTGTTTTTGTCGGTTTTTGCTATTTTGGAAGAAATTCAAGTGGTGCAGTGAAAGAAAAAGGACCAGTGGATTGGAGTTCAGGAAAGGAAGAAAGATGGCGCCTGACCCGCCGAGCTTCGACTTGGGAGGGAATAACTCCGGAAGCAGCACTAATACTACCAGACAATACCAAACGTACGAGACAACCACAGCGACGTAGCGCCGTTCCGTGTGATTGTACAACTCAATGACGATGATGGAGGCCAGCTGCGAGCAAACAAGCTGTCGCTTGGCAAAGTGTTGTCAAGGGTTGAGGAGTACAAGACATAACCAACATGCGTGCTCTTGGCAGGAACAAAGTGCTAGTGTTTGTAACCTCTTCAAGAGTTCACAACTTGGAATTTAAAAATTTGATGATAGTTTTGCCTACAAATAAATATGTCATTAAATGTAAATTTCCCACATGCAAATAATGCCTAGGATTATATAAAAAAAACAATCGATTTAAATATTATGGATTGGGGTTCGTTCACGATAGATTGATGATAGAAGCACATCACTTTCGAAGATGGTAGCCCTCTTCCTCTCGGCTCTATGAACCTCCAGAAATCTACCTACGATCCTACTTCGGCTGAAATTCCCGAAGAGCACAAAACCCGAGGAAGCACGTGACCGAATGGGGAGGTAGTCAAACCGATCGAGCGATTATATCGACTTCCGCCTGCTGAGCTATATAAGACCCCTCCCAATTAAGGAGAGGTCTCTTGATCCTGGGATTGCGTTAGGTGAAGTTCTTCAAGTTTTTACCAAAGTTCACGAGTTTGACTCACAAGTAGTGGAACGTTGAGTGATACGAGCTAAACGTTAAGGAGCTAAGACTCGCTCAGCTCAAGTGTTCTTAGAGAAACGTTATGTTTTCCGGCCTTGGCAGTCTTTCAGAGCAGCAAGAACAATATTGCTTCAATTTCCGACGGTTTCGGTAATGTATTTTACATTACTGCTACTCAAGCACGGACAGCCAAGAAGCTGTCACGACTAAAAGCGTAGGCGAAAACTGTGCGATTATAACAAATAGTTAAGCTCCAAACGACAGGCTTTTTATAGCAAAAGCCACCCGCGCTACAGTGTCTTGTAAAAATATCGCCACACATGCACCGAAGCGAGCGCCATTTCAAATTGAATGGACAATCAAATGTAGAGCACTACCGTTCCGTACAAGAGAACAAAACTTCTATTCCTTGAAAATGGTAAAATACATTACCGAAACCGTCGGAAATTGAAGCAATATTGTTCTTGCTGCTCTGAAAGACTGCCAAGGCCGGAAAACATAACGTTTCTCTAGCTACAATATCCAGTCGTTAAGCAATCCTTCCAAGTGTTCTTATTTCGCGTGTGATGTAGATCGATCCACGATTGAAGATAGTGTACCGTAGTTAGTGTACCATCAACCAGTGGTTAGCCACGAGAAAACCACGTGACCAACGCCTCCCAGAAGACCGAAGGTACTGACAGTCACCTCCGGAGTCCATCGACCGTCCGTTAACATACGGTCACTGGATCCGATTTTTTTTTTTTTGTTTTTATTTATGTGTATTTTAACTAGTCGCTAATTCTACACTCAGGATCCGAAATCTCGGAAGCACGCCCCCCCCCACCCCCCTTCGTCCAGGGGCCGGAATCAACCTCCCACTCCGGCAGATACGTGCTGGAATCCCGACGCCACGGCCGTGCAGGTCCACCGTGTGTAAGTAGAGCTACCGATCAGTGAGTGCAAATTAGAAATTAGACAGTTGCGAATAAATTACGAATATTTAGACATTTGAACCCATCCCCCTTGTGTCGCGTTCGTTATTTGCATGCATCAAGTGATTGATTTTCAGGTTGAGAACTACGTGTGAAGAAGAGGTAAGTTTTCCTTAGTGCGGTGTGCTGCCGGCCCTGAGATCTAAAGAGGTGAGCTGGCCTAGGGCGTTCGGACGTCCATGCCACAGACGCATGGGCGTCATCGGTAGTTACAATTGGCGCCCAACGTGGGGCCCGATGACGCCTCGTGAAAATAGATTCCAAAATTGTTTGGCCATACCACACAATTTAACCGCACTAGGGGAGACTCACTCCACACTTATCAAAGTTTGTCGTGATTAATTCGATATTTAATTTCAATTTTCGCAACATCCAGTGTGATAGAACAGTCCGTTTGATCTTTTGCAGAAAGTGGCAAAAAAATAGCTACCGCAGGGGGCAAGCCAGAAAAACAACTATTGTTCTCTGGTGGCGAGATACACAAAAAAAATATAGATCGCGTGGTTCGGTACGATTGCTCATCCTTTTATTCTTTGGTAGAGATACAGGCTCTAGCTTAAGTTGTTTGTGCGAATTGAGATAACTTTTTTCTTTGCTTTGGTGCGTTTCTAGATTGCAGGTCGCATTATTAGCTATTTTTTTTTTGATTTCTTTTGTACAACAATTGGCGAACGATGGAAGGCTTGGGTAGATCGATTACCAGCGTGGAAGATTTGAAGGCACATTTCGGTGACCTTCGTGTTGATTTTTTAAACGAGGATGAACTCGAATATGAGTTGCAGATTAGGGGAATTGTGTGTGATGAAGGCGCGCAAATGGTTAGAAAGCGCGGTAATCTTCGAGAAGCGCTCAAAAGGGAGAAAGAATCGCGTGTTATCCCTCCGATTAGATATGAATTTGATCCAGAACATGATTATGCTTATTGCGTAGACAGATATAACCAGGTGCTTGACAGTCTGGTTGGTGCGAAAAGTGCCCCACCACGTTGTCAATCGTCGTTGCTACATTTAGGCGTTAGGATTGATAGGCTGATTCCGCACGTGGACGAAACAAAGCAACGCACATTAGAAGTGTTCATCGATAAGATCATAGAACAATTGAATATTTTCTTTTATTAAAAGCGTGATGGTCAAAGAACCGCTAGTGTGGAAAGCGATTTGTTTCTCAACGAGTTTTTAACCGTTCCCCCCGCCTTTATTGGAAATGCCACTCCGAAAATTAAGACTAGTTCAGAAACAGCGAAAGAAGAAAATGCTGAAGCTCTGTTAGATCCCGAAGATGATGATTTGATACAGTGTTTGCAGAGATTGGGTTGCTTAGACGCGAAAAATTCTTCAGGAGATTTTAAGACAGATGTACGGGATGCCATGCTAGCTTTTGAAAATGAATTGTATCAGTTGCGAAGATACAAACAGTCTTCACAGTTACACAGTCTCACTAAAATCTCTATTACTACACCCAGTACTCAAACAGTGAACGTATCCTCAACCTCGAGTGCGCGTTTACCGACTCTATCTTCGTCGATGGTGAATATCTTGACTTCGCCTAGAGTTACTACATCAGTGAGCAGACCCACGCCACCGATAGTGAGCTCAATTTGAGGTTCGAGCACTCTTCCGAGTGCTTCGATCTCGTATGCTTCTCCGTACGGATACAGTGACTGTTCATATTCGGCTTCTGTGTCCGCATACCCGACACCGTATTCAAGCGCGTTTGCTGGGCTGAATACAAGTGCAGGTTGGCCCCCAACATTTTACAATCCCAATCCAGTAGGATATCAACATTATCCACAAGTTGCATATTACCCTTCGAATGTTCCATTCTCGGTACCCAGGCCAGTTGCCTCGATAGCACCACCCGTCTCTGTCATGCCACCAGCTTCTATTTTGAACCCTGTTATTTCATCGGCGTTGTACTCACACCCCGCTCCAACTCCCGTTGTTCCCCCACTCGTACCGACTGTTCCACCACCGTCGGCTTACACTCATAAATCATTGCCCGTCTCCAAATGGAAAATTGAGAAGTATGCAGGTACTGATCAAGGCAGTAACTTGAATGAATTTTTGGTGCTAATTCAACAGTTGTCGCTTGCTGAGAGGATCTCAGAGCAAGAACTGTTCGATTCGGCATTTCACTTATTTACAGGCCCTGCTCTGAATTGGTTCATGACAATGAGTTCTCAAGGGCATCTTAGGGACTGGAACCATATGGTTCAGGAGTTGAGGAAATCTTTTGTACATCCAGAGCTAGATTCTCTGGTGAGATCTAAAGTCTACCAACGCCGACAACAGAGGAGCGAATCGTTCCAAGATTATTATTATGATATGGAAAAGCTATTTCGGTCAATGACAGTGCATTGTAAAACGAAACATGCGTGGAGATTACAAAAAGTATTTATTATGGAAACCCACTACGACCATACAACAACTGGTCGAAGCTGGTCGTCAAATAGACGCTTCAAATTTTTCGCTGTACAACAAAATGTTTGAATCGGAGAAATCGACCAACGTTGTACAACAGTTCAAACCTGTGAAGCAGGAAACTAAACCTCAGAGCCCCCGACCCAATGATAAAAAGTGGTCTGACAATTCGAAACCGAAACCACCCCACACTTCAAACAAACCCGTTAAGGAACCCACTAAACCTCAGCCTAAACCAAAACGGCCTGAGGATTCAGATGCCAAGTCACAAGTTGGGAAGGAAAACCCACAAGAGGGAAATTCTAAAAATATCAGATCTCTCGACAATTTAATTTCAGCACATAAACCTCCTCAACTAGATCAGTGCATTTTTTGCCTAATGACCAATCACAGTGTTGAACAGTGTCGATCGGTTAAAGGACTTTTTTGCAGATTGTGCGGGTTTAAAGGGTTTGATACCCAAAATTGTCCGTTCTGTCAAAAAAACGGATTTCAGACGACCAAAAGTCGCCGGTCGTCAACGTCCTCCGCGTGAATACCTTTGAAAATTCGGTAACCCCATTTGAATTTTGGGAACCCACGATAGACGACATGTACTCAAAAGAGGACCGTAACGTACAGGTGCTAACGACTTCCATTCCGAATGATAACCGGCCTTATGCCAAGATTAAACTGTACGGAAATATCATCAAACGGTTGCTTGATTCAGGAAGCAACAACCCGGATAAAAACTAACCATAGGGTGTATGGTGGAAACCATTCCTGCACCATACAGTGTACCAGCTACAATAAAATGTATTGTAATGAAATGGTTCGCTATACTATACATTTACATTGGATTTTTTTGTAACAATATATTATACTGTTTTTCTTACGTTTGAACCATTCACTTTTCCGAAAAATATTTTTCCGTGAATTTTTATTCAGTTTAAGATTTTTTCCGTGCTTTGTTTTGTTGATGTGACTTTTTTGATGCATTTTGATGCAAAGGAAAGAAAAGAGAAAAAAGTGAATAAGTTGAAACATCAATTTAAAGTCAATAACATGTTTAAATCAGTGGTAAACCAGATGTCCTAAGAAATGCAGGTCCAAGTGATATGGCGGGCTAGGTGTGTAGAGTGCGATGAGAGATATACGAATGTAGGCCAACCCGGAAAGATGCAGGTCAGATTACCGTAAATCAGTGGATGAGTTCAACACTATTCTTTCTGTATTTGCATTTAGGGGAGTTTTCTCTTCTTCTCTCACGTGAACTTGCCTTCAACCACAATCGAATCAAATGCGATTGACAAACTTTATCTTTGACGTAGAGCCATCTTTAACATATGGACTGGACTGAACACTGAAATGACTTTTAATATAGGTTCGTCTGCGGGTTCGCTTTTTAACCTAACTTATATTTGAATCGAACTTGACAGTTTTCTCATCCCCCGTAACGTGGGTAGATCACCTTAGAATGGTGCGTTGCGGTGTAAGATCTACCAAATCAAATTTTGATCTTGATATTTACCGTATTTTTAAATATTCCAAGATCAAAGTTTGATGCTCTTTTCCTTGTGTTTTGTAGTATTTGTGTTTCAATGTAGGGGAGACTGAGGAGACTTGATCCCTGGGGAGACTTGTTCCCCCCATATTTTCTCGGAATCAAAAACAGTTTTCTTCTAGCATATTTTTTCCTAAACGACATCTGGACAGATGACAATGTTTTGGCTACAATTGATTTTAATTGTGTATTGCATTATTTTTTTTATGGCTGATGGTTTGTTTTCAGTCTTTCAGAAATCTTTTAAGCGATTCCGAAAAATCTCAATAACTTTGTGAAAATTGAACCAAATCGTGTCAAAATTTCACAGCACATAGTATAAATAAAGTACTATCAAACGTATTTATCCAAATAAGGCTGTTATATAACTATATCAATTAATGTAGCTTAGTGTATACAACAGTGACATGGGGAGGCTTGATCCCTCGAGGATTACACACACACATTATACATGTGAAAAATAAAATTCTATTTTGAAGTCTCTATTTACTCGGAATTCTAGTATATTCAATGATAAAACGTGTCAGATAATTATTATTTTAGTACAAACCATGAAAAGGAGGATCAAGTCTCCCCATTTTCAAGATACGGTATATCCTTAACAATTAAAGGAAATCTTATAATTTCAAATACACCGTATGCATCAAAAATGCAGGAAAACTTGAAAAGAAAATGAATAGGAAGCTTCTGGAGTTATTTTCCCTTTAAATTAACCATGTGCTCAAAAGGGGATCAATTTCGACCCATTTTTGAAAAATACATCATAAGACATGCCTCCATAAAAACACAGTTTTGAAAACTTTAACAATAATTTAAAGTCCTTTTGTTGAGTATAAACTTGCAATAGATGTTTACCTGCCATTCTGTATGAAAAATGGATCTAGTTTTGTGTTTTTCTTAAAGTTACAGGCAAATTAAGAAAAAGGGATCAAGTCTCCCCAGTCTCCCCTACTGCTAATTAACATTTTATTTTCAGCATGATTCAGGTAAATGTATCGCACGATATAAATAATATTTTAAAAATATGTAACTGTGGCGAGCGTATCACTAATGTGTAGCTTATTTGACGTACGATGTTAATATTCTTTTATATTTCAGATTATCAACCGAAGAATCTAGTAGTTCAACCAAATGCCAACAAGATGACAAGGATGAATGGACTACCTGCTTTGCGCGCAGCCACAGTTGATCAGCAGGAGTAAATCAATTTAATTTTGTATGGCGAAATGCATCTAAACTTGAATTACTTGAAATACAAAGCTTTTCCCGAAAAAATATTTGGTAGGCTTAAGGCGAAACTGGAAGCATTTCCTCACTTTTTGGTTTTTGATTTTTTATTAAATAACGAAGCAATATTTTCAAAATTGGTTTTCGTGCACATATAGAGTATAGATCAAGGTATCTTCTGAATTTTTTTTGTAGTGGAAAATGTTTTTCGTTTTTGCAGAAACCATTTTTGAACAAAATTTCACAAAAAAATGGTTTTTGCAAAAATAGAAAACATTTTCCACCTCAAAAAAATTCAGAAGATACCTTGATCCATAATCTACATGTGCACGAAAACCGATTTTGAAAATATTGCTTCGTTATTTAATAAAAAATCAAAAACCGAAAAAATGAGGAAATGCTTCCAGTTTCGCCTTAATAGTGGTCACCATTGTGCACAACCACTAGCAAATATTTTTTCGAATAATGTGTTCCACTTTGAAGAATTTGCCTTTAGATGGCATTCGCCATACAATACTTTTGCGATTTACTTTTAGCGATTTTTCGCGCATAGAAGCTAGCACCACATTGGTCGATGCGGAGAGTAGGAAAAAGCCGATGTAGTTAATTCATTGGGCAGACAACTGATTCGAAGCAGTCTAACAATGGTGTGCCTGAACGTTAACCAAGCGTATCCTTTGGAGTTTACCCTTTCACTAACAACACCCAAATTCCCGTGACACCTAGGCCTGAGAGATCGTAGAGTTGTCTACATTTTTCATAGATGTCCAAAACTAACCATCCTTTCCCATTCCTCAGCAGTCGCAAGGACGTGGCCAGGACAGTGCTCGATCATTGGAAGATTGCGTCAATCTTGTCTAAGAGTCAGAGATTAGTCCCAAATCTTTGTGCTTTGGTTCGGACGGGAAGGAGGCAACCCTCATAACAGCGGTCTAGGACTGTACCACCTACGAATTTGTGCGACTCGCTTAAGGTCTGAGGTCAAGCTCGTCCGTTAAAAAATTGATATTGTCACGTGTTGTTGTTTAGAAAGCACGTTGTAGTTCTCTCAGAGAGGAAAACTTTTCCGCCTGATCAAGGGTGGCAGGGTGGCCAAGATTGTGTGGAAGGAATCCCTAAAATGTTACGACATGAATCAGTATCATAACTCTGGTTTCTATTTGGCTCTTGGTAATCAGGTTTTCTTATAACATTTATATGTAAGTTTTGTATAATTATTCAAGCAAGTGAATAGTTGTATTCGACATATTTGAATAACATACATTCTGAAGAAAATGATTGAAATAATAACTGTGGCAGGGCTCATAAAACAGTAAGCTGAGAAGCCGGCCGTGTTCCAGTGTACATACGTTAGGTAAAGAAAAAATAAGAAAAATAAGCTGCTTTTTAGTAATGAAAAGCAATGAAAATATCAGGGCAAGGATAGTTAGTATGGAATTACTCACGATTAAATTATTGTCAGTTTTGTATAATAAGCAATGTTAGTACCAACAATCTTTTGATGCCTGACAATTCATAGCAGCTTCATCAAAACTATATAGGGTCTGGGACCATTTGGGCAGGAGCACCTATTTTGGGCACTTGCTGCTATAACTCAGTCAAATTCAAACCAATTGTTATGAAATTTTGTTCACGGCTAGATACTGTGCGTATCTTATCGTATTCCAAAACTCAAGTATATTGGCTGAAAACTGACTGAGCTACAGCAGCAAGTGCCCAAAATAGGTGCTCCTGCCCAAATGGTCCCAGACCCTAATATCACACAAAACAAAATCATAATTGTTGTACATTTTGCCGAGTGGCAGAAACATGATCATTGGCAACCACGAAAACGATGATCCGTCCACATTGATTTCTATTATGTCTTTACTCTCCTGCAAACCATAGCACAGAGCAAAAGGAAAGAAAAATCGCAAGAGACCAATACACGACATAACGGATTTGACGTTTGAACGGGTGCGTATTGAGTAAAAATAAACTCGTTTTTAGGCTGCCTTGATAACACAGCACCGCTCAGGCGTCAAGCAGGGAAACAATTGCATCGGTCGGTACATACAATGCTCAGCCAGCTTGTTTAGAGAGGAGAGAACAATGAAGCACAGTAAAGCGGGTGCGTTTGGTAGCTGCTGAAACAGTAACAGTTGTTTTGGAAATAATTTCATGCTGTTCGAGCAAATTGCTCGAATATACAAACATTCAATGATATTATTTATGAGCAATTTGAAGTTTGTATGAATAAATATAATAAAATGTAAAAGCTTTCATTCAGCGCTACATCCGATTTGTGTAATACTCAACACGTACCAATTTGGTCATTCACATAAACCATATTTCATTGAACTATGAATAAAAATCACAACTGCTCGAAAGCTCTCATGGTTTGTAGTCGTTGATGAAACGTGTAATTCTGGTGCATATGTGAGTTCAATGACCTTGCACGAAAATGTTGAAGTATTTACACGTATATGCTCGAGTTTGTTGAAGTATTTGTGAATATTTGTTGATTTTTATGATGATTTGGGAATTCTGGTGAATATTTGAGTTCAATAAACTTGCTCGAGGGTTCTTGACGAATTTGTGATTATTTGTTGATTTTTATGGTGACCTGGGAGTTCTGGTGAATATTTGAGTTCAATGAGCTTGCTCGAGGGATTTTGAAGTATTTGTGAATATTTGTTGATTTTTATGATGACCTGGGAATTCTGGTAAATATTTGAGTTCAATGAACTTGCTCGAGGGTTCTTGACGAATTTGTGAATGTTTGTTAATTTTTATGATGACCTGGGAATTCTGGTGAATATTTGGGTTCAATCAGATTGCTCGAGCATTTGTTGAAGTATTTGTGAATATTTGTTGATTTTTATGGTGATCTGGGAATTCTGATGAATATTTGAGTTCAATGAGCTTGCTCGAGAGTTTGTTGAAGTGTTTGTGAATATTTGTTAATTTTTATGATGACCTGGGAATTCTGGTGAATATTTGAGTTCAATGAACTTGCTCGAGGGTTCATGAAGTATTTGTGAATATTTGTTGATTTTTATGATGATCTGGTAATTCTGGTAAATATTTGAGTTCAATGAGCTTGTGCGAGGGTTTTTGAAGTATTTGTGAATAATTGTTGATTTTTATGATGACCTGGGAAATCTGGTGAATATTTGGGTTCAATCAGATTGCTCGAGAGTTTGTTGAAGTATTTGTGAATATTTGTTAATTTTTATGATGACCTGGGAATTCTGGTGAATATTCGAGTTCAATGAGCTTGTTCGAGGGTTCTTGAAGTATTTGTGAATATTTGTTGATTTTTATGATGACCTCCCAAGCAGCACACAAGTCACAAAGGAGTGTCGACAGCGCAGGTTTTTGGTTGGACACGAGTCATTTTAAAGTTATTCTGCCATTGAGTTAGAATTACATGAATGTAACTCTTGTACAACCAAAAACCTGCGCTGTCGACACTCCTTTGTTACTTGTGTGCTGCTTGGGCTGGGAATTCTGGTGAATATTTGATTTCAGTGAACTTTCTCGAGGGTTCTTGAAGTATTTGGGAATATTTGTTGATTTTTATGATGACCTGGGAATTCTGGTGAATATTTGAGTTCAATGAACTTGCTCGAGGGTTCATGAAGAATTTGTGAATATTTGTTGATTTTTATGATGATCTGGTAATTCTGGTGAATATTTGGGTTCAATCAGATTGCTCGAGAGTTTGTTGAAGTATTTGTGAATATTTGTTAATTTTTATGATGACCTGGGAATTCTGGTGAATATTCGAGTTCAATGAGCTTGTTCGAGGGTTCTTGAAGTATTTGTGAATATTTGTTGATTTTTATGATGACCTGCGAATTCTGGTGAATATTTGATTTCAATGAACTTTCTCGAGGGTTCTTGAAGTATTTGTGATCAACAAATATATTTTTATGATGACCTGGGAATTTTGGTGAATAGTTGAGTTGAATGATTTTACTCGAGGGTTTTTTGAAGAATTTGTGAATATTTATTGATTTTTATGATGACCTGGAAATTCTGGTGAATATTTGAGTTCAATGAGATTGCTCGAAGGTTTTTGAAGTATTTGTGAATATTTGTTGATTTTTATGGTGACCTGGGAATTCTGGTGAATATTTGAGTTCAATCAGATTGCTCGAGAGTTTGTGGAAGTATTTGTGAATATTTTTTAATTTTTATGATGACCTGGAAATTCTGGTGAATATTCGAGTTCAATGAGCTTGCTCGAGGGTTCTTGAAGTATTTGTGAATATTTGTTGATTTTTATGATGACCTGGGAATTCTGGTGAATATTTGATTTCAATGAACTTTCTCGAGGGTTCTTGAAGTATTTGGGAATATTTGTTGATTTTTATGAAGACCTGGGAATTTGGGTGAATAGTTGAGTTGAATGATTTTACTCGAGGGTTTTTTGAAGAATTTGTGAATATTTATTGATTTTCATGATGACCTGGGAATTTGGGTGAATAGTTGAGTTGAATGATTTTACTCGAGGGTTTGATGAAGAATTTGTGAATATTTGTTGATTTTTATGATAATCTGGGAATTCTGGTGAATATTTGGGTTCAATCAGATTGCTCGAGAGTTTGTTGAAGTATTTGTGAATATTTTTTTATTTATGATGACCTGGGAATTCTGGTGAATATTCGAGTTCAATGAGCTTGTTCGAGGGTTCTTGAAGTATTTGGGAATATTTGTTGATTTTTATGATGACCTGGGAATTCTGGTGAATATTTGATTTCAATGAACTTTCTCGAGGGTTCTTGAAGAATTTGGGAATATTTGTTGATTTTTATGATGACCTGGGAATTCTGGTGAATATTTGATTTCAATGAACTTGCTTGAGGGTTCTTGAAGAATTTGTGAATATTTGTTGATTTTTATGATGACCTGGGAATTCTGGTGAATATTTGATTTCAATGAACTTTCTCGAGGGTTCTTGAAGAATTTGGGAATATTTGTTGATTTTTATGATGACCTGGGAATTCTGGTGAATATTCGAGTTCAATGAGCTTGTTCGAGGGTTCTTGAAGTATTTGTGAATATTTGTTGATTTTTATGATGACCTGGAAATTCTGGTGAATATTTGATTTCAATGAACTTTCTCGAGGGTTCTTGAAGAATTTGTGAATATTTGTTGATTTTTATGATGACCTGGGAGTTCTGGTGAATATTTGATTTCAATGAACTTTCTCGAGGGTTCTTGAAGAATTTGTGAATATTTGTTGATTTTTATGATGACCTGGGAATTCTGGTGAATATTTGATTTCAATGAACTTTCTCGAGGGTTCTTGAAGTATTTGGGAATATTTGTTGATTTTTATGATGACGTCGGAATTCTGGTGAATATTCGATTTCTAAGAACTTGCTTGAGGGTTCTTGAAGAATTTGGGAATATTTGTTGATTTTTATGATGACTTGGGAATTTTGGTGAATAGTTGAGTTGAATGATTTTACTCGAGGGATTGATGAAGAATTTGGGAATATTTGTTGATTTTTATGATGATCTGGGAATTCTGGTGAATATTTGATTTCAATGAACTTTCTCGATGGTTCTTGAAGAATTTGGGAATATTTGTTGATTTTTATGATGATCTGGGAATTCTGGTGAATATTTGATTTCAATGAACTTTCTCGATGGTTCTTGAAGAATTTGGGAATATTTGTTGATTTTTATGATGACCTGGGAATTTTGGTGAATAGTTGAGTTGAATGATTTTACTCGAGGGTTTTTTTTTGAAGAATTTTTGAATATTTATTGATTTTTATGATGACCTGGAAATTCTGGTGAATATTTGATTTCAATGAACTTTCTCGAGGGTTCTTGAAGAATTTGTGAATATTTGTTGATTTTTATGATGACCTGGGAGTTCTGGTGAATATTTGATTTCAATGAACTTTCTCGAGGGTTCTTGAAGAATTTGTGAATATTTGTTGATTTTTATGATAACCTGGGAATTCTGGTGAATATTTGATTTCAATGAACTTTCTCGATGGTTCTTGAAGAATTTGGGAATATTTGTTGATTTTTATGATGACCTGGGAATTTTGGTGAATAGTTGAGTTGAATGATTTTACTCGAGGGTTTTTTTGAAGAATTTGTGAATATTTATTGATTTTTATGATGACCTGGAAATTCTGGTGAATATTTGATTTCAATGAACTTTCTCGAGGGTTCTTGAAGAATTTGTGAATATTTGTTGATTTTTATGATGACCTGGGAATTCTGGTGAATATTTGATTTCAATGAACTTTCTCGAGGGTTCTTGAAGTATTTGGGAATATTTGTTGATTTTTATGATGACGTGGGAATTCTGGTGAATATTCGATTTCTATGAACTTGCTTGAGGGTTCTTGAAGAATTTGTGAATATTTGTTGATTTTTATGATGACGTGGGAATTCTGGTGAATATTCGATTTCTATGAACTTGCTTGAGGGTTCTTGAAGAATTTGTGAATATTTGTTGATTTTTATGATGACCTGGGAATTCTGGTGAATATTCGATTTCTATGAACTTGCTTGAGGGTTCTTGAAGAATTTGGGAATATTTGTTGATTTTTATGATGACCTGGGAATTTTGGTGAATAGTTGAGTTGAATGATTTTACTCGAGGGTTTTTTTGAAGAATTTGTGAATATTTATTGATTTTTATGATGACCTGGAATTTCTGGTGAATATTTGATTTCAATGAACTTTCTCGAGGGTTCTTGAAGAATTTGTGAATATTTGTTGATTTTTATGATGACCTGGGAGTTCTGGTGAATATTTGATTTCAATGAACTTTCTCGAGGGTTCTTGAAGAATTTGTGAATATTTGTTGATTTTTATGATGACCTGGGAATTCTGGTGAATATTTGATTTCAATGAACTTTCTCGATGGTTCTTGAAGAATTTGGGAATATTTGTTGATTTTTATGATGACCTGGGAATTTTGGTGAATAGTTGAGTTGAATGATTTTACTCGAGGGTTTTTTTGAAGAATTTGTGAATATTTATTGATTTTTATGATGACCTGGAATTTCTGGTGAATATTTGATTTCAATGAACTTTCTCGAGGGTTCTTGAAGAATTTGTGAATATTTGTTGATTTTTATGATGACCTGGGAGTTCTGGTGAATATTTGATTTCAATGAACTTTCTCGAGGGTTCTTGAAGAATTTGTGAATATTTGTTGATTTTTATGATGACCTGGGAATTCTGGTGAATATTTGATTTCAATGAACTTTCTCGAGGGTTCTTGAAGAATTTGTGAATATTTGTTGATTTTTTGATGACCTGGGAATTCTGGTGAATATTTGATTTCAATGAACTTTCTCGATGGTTCTTGAAGAATTTGGGAATATTTGTTGATTTTTATGATGACCTGGGAATTTTGGTGAATAGTTGAGTTGAATGATTTTACTCGAGGGTTTTTTTGAAGAATTTGTGAATATTTATTGATTTTTATGATGACCTGGAAATTCTGGTGAATATTTGATTTCAATGAACTTTCTCGAGGGTTCTTGAAGAATTTGTGAATATTTGTTGATTTTTATGATGACCTGGGAGTTCTGGTGAATATTTGATTTCAATGAACTTTCTCGAGGGTTCTTGAAGAATTTGTGAATATTTGTTGATTTTTATGATGACCTGGGAATTCTGGTGAATATTTGATTTCAATGAACTTTCTCGATGGTTCTTGAAGAATTTGGGAATATTTGTTGATTTTTATGATGACCTGGGAATTTTGGTGAATAGTTGAGTTGAATGATTTTACTCGAGGGTTTTTTTTTGAAGAATTTGTGAATATTTATTGATTTTTATGATGACCTGGAATTTCTGGTGAATATTTGATTTCAATGAACTTTCTCGAGGGTTCTTGAAGAATTTGTGAATATTTGTTGATTTTTATGATGACCTGGGAGTTCTGGTGAATATTTGATTTCAATGAACTTTCTCGAGGGTTCTTGAAGAATTTGTGAATATTTGTTGATTTTTATGATGACCTGGGAATTCTGGTGAATATTTGATTTCAATGAACTTTCTCGAGGGTTCTTGAAGAATTTGTGAATATTTGTTGATTTTTTGATGACCTGGGAATTCTGGTGAATATTTGATTTCAATGAACTTTCTCGATGGTTCTTGAAGAATTTGGGAATATTTGTTGATTTTTATGATGACCTGGGAATTTTGGTGAATAGTTGAGTTGAATGATTTTACTCGAGGGTTTTTTTGAAGAATTTGTGAATATTTATTGATTTTTATGATGACCTGGAAATTCTGGTGAATATTTGATTTCAATGAACTTTCTCGAGGGTTCTTGAAGAATTTGTGAATATTTGTTGATTTTTATGATGACCTGGGAGTTCTGGTGAATATTTGATTTCAATGAACTTTCTCGAGGGTTCTTGAAGAATTTGTGAATATTTGTTGATTTTTATGATGACCTGGGAGTTCCGGTGAATATTTGATTTCAATGAACTTTCTCGAGGGTTCTTGAAGAATTTGGGAATATTTGTTGATTTTTATGATGATCTGGAAATTGTGGTCAATATTTGATTTCAATGAACTTTTTCGAGCGTTCTTGAAGAATTTGGGAATATTTGTTGATTTTTATGATGATCTGGGAATTCTGGTGAATATTTGATTTCAATGAACTTTCTCGAGGGTTCTTGAAGAATTTGGGAATATTTGTTGATTTGTATGATGATCTGGAAATTCTGGTGAATATTTGATTTCAATGAACTTTCTCGAGGGTTCTTGAAGAATTTGGGAATATTTGTTGATTTGTATGATGATCTGGGAATTCTGGTGAATATTTGATTTCAATGAACTTTCTCGAGGGTTCTTGAAGAATTTGTGAATATTTGTTGATTTTTATGATGATCTGGGAGTTCCGGTGAATATTTGATTTCAATGAACTTTCTCGAGGGTTCTTGAAGAATTTGGGAATATTTGTTGATTTTTATGATGATCTGGAAATTGTGGTCAATATTTGATTTCAATGAACTTTTTCGAGCGTTCTTGAAGAATTTGGGAATATTTGTTGATTTTTATGATGATCTGGGAATTCTGGTGAATATTTGATTTCAATGAACTTTCTCGAGGGTTCTTGAAGAATTTGGGAATATTTGTTGATTTTTATGATGACCTGGGAATTCTGGTGAATATTTGATTTCAATGAACTTTCTCGAGGATTCTTGAAGAATTTGGGAATATTTGTTGATTTTTATGATGATCTGGGAATTCTGGTGAATATTTGATTTCAATGAACTTTCTCGAGGGTTCTTGAAGAATTTGTGAATATTTGTTGATTTTTATGATGATCTGGGAGTTCCGGTGAATATTTGATTTCAATGAACTTTCTCGAGGGTTCTTGAAGAATTTGGGAATATTTGTTGATTCTTATGATGATCTGGAAATTCTGGTGAATATTTGATTTCAATGAACTTTCTAGATGGTTCTTGAAGAATTTGGGAATATTTGTTGATTTTTATGATGACCTGGGAATTCTGGAGAATATTTGATTTCAATGAACTTTCTCGAGGATTCTTGAAGAATTTGGGAATATTTGTTGATTTTTATGATGATCTGGGAATTCTGGTTAATATTTGATTTCAATGAACTTTCTCGAGGGTTCTTGAAGAATTTGGGAATATTTGTTGATTTTTATGATAATCTGGGAATTCTGGTGAATATTTGATTTCAATGAACTTTCTCGAGGGTTCTTGAAGAATTTGGGAATATTTGTTGATTTTTATGATGACCAGGGAATTCTGGTGAATATTTGATTTCAATGAACTTTCTCGAGATTTCTTGAAGAATTTGGGAATATTTGTTGATTTTTATGATGATCTGGGAATTCTGGTTAATATTTGATTTCAATGAACTTTCCCGAGGGTTCTTGAAGAATTTGGGAATATTTGTTGATTTTTATGATGATCTGTGAATTCTGGTGAATATTTGAATTCAATGAACTTTCTCGAGGGTTCTTGAAGAATTTGGGAATATTTGTTGATTTTCATGATGACCTGGGAATTCTGGTGAATATTTCATTTCATTGAACTTTCTCGAGGGTTCTTGAAGTATTTGTGAATATTTGTTGATTTTTATGATGACCTGGGAATTCTGGTGAATATTTGATTTCAATGAACTTTCTCGAGGATTCTTGAAGAATTTGAGAATATTTGTTGATTTTTATGATGAATTCCGTAATAATCACAAAATATCGAGGAATACTCTAAAACTCTTCAAGAATGCTCGAATAAGCTCAGCAAACTCAAATATTCATTAGAATTCCCAAATAATCACAAAATATCGAGGAATACTCTAAAACTCTTCAAGAATCCTCGAATAAGCTCAGCAAACTCGAATATTCATTAGTATTCCTAAATAATAACAACAAATCGAGGAATACTCTAAAACTCTTCAAGAATCATCGAATAAGCTCAGCAAACTCAAATATTCATTAGAATTCCCAAATAATCACAAAATATCGAGGAATACTCTAAAACTCTTCAAGAATCTTCGAATAAGCTCAGCAAACTCAAATATTCATTAGAATTCCCAAATAATCACAAAATATCGAGGAATACTCTAAAACTCTTCAAGAATCCTCGAATAAGCTCAGCAAACTCAAATATTCATTAGAATTCCCAAATAATCACAAAATATCGAGGAATACTCTAAAACTCTTCAAGAATCCTGGAATAAGCTCAGCAAACTCAAATATTCATTAGAATTCCCAAATAATCACAAAATATCGAGGAATACTCTAAAACTCTTCAAGAATCTTCGAATAAGCTCAGCAAACTCAAATATTCATTAGAATTCCCAAATAATCACAAAATATCGAGGAATACTCTAAAACTCTTCAAGAATCCTCGAATAAGCTCAGCAAACTCAAATATTCATTAGAATTCCCAAATAATCACAAAATATCGAGGAATACTCTAAAACTCTTCAAGAATCCTCGAATAAGCTCAGCAAACTCAAATATTCATTAGAATTCCCAAATAATAACAAAATATCGAGGAATACTCTAAAACTCTTCAAGAATCCTCGAATAAGCTCAGCAAACTCAAATATTCATTAGAATTCCTAAATAATAACAACAAATCGAGGAATACTCTAAAACTCTTCAAGAATCATCGAATAAGCTCGGCAAACTCAAATATTCATTAGAATCCCCAAATAATCACAAAATATCGAGGAATACTCTAAAACTCTTCAAGAATCTTCGAATAAGCTCAGCAAACTCAAATATTCATTAGAATTCCCAAATAATCACAAAATATCGAGGAATACTCTAAAACTCTTCAAGAATCTTCGAATAAGCTCAGCAAACTCAAATATTCATTAGAATTCCCAAATAATCACAAAATATCGAGGAATACTCTAAAACTCTTCAAGAATCCTCGAATAAGCTCAGCAAACTCAAATATTCATTAGAATTCCCAAATAATCACAAAATATCGAGGAATACTCTAAAACTCTTCAAGAATCCTCGAATAAGCTCAGCAAACTCAAATATTCATTAGAATTCCCAAATAATCACAAAATATCGAGGAATACTCTAAAACTCTTCAAGAATCCTCGAATAAGCTCAGCAAACTCAAATATTCATTAGAATTCCCAAATAATAACAAAATATCGAGGAATACTCTAAAACTCTTCAAGAATCCTCGAATAAGCTCAGCAAACTCAAATATTCATTAGAATTCCTAAATAATAACAACAAATCGAGGAATACTCTAAAACTCTTCAAGAATCATCGAATAAGCTCGGCAAACTCAAATATTCATTAGAATCCCCAAATAATCACAAAATATCGAGGAATACTCTAAAACTCTTCAAGAATCTTCGAATAAGCTCAGCAAACTCAAATATTCATTAGAATTCCCAAATAATCACAAAATATCGAGGAATACTCTAAAACTCTTCAAGAATCCTCGAATAAGCTCAGCAAACTCAAATATTCATTAGAATTCCCAAATAATAACAAAATATCGAGGAATACTCTAAAACTCTTCAAGAATCCTCGAATAAGCTCAGCAAACTCAAATATTCATTAGAATTCCCAAATAATCACAAAATATCGAGGAATACTCTAAAACTCTTCAAGAATCCTCGAATAAGCTCAGCAAACTCAAATATTCATTAGAATTCCCAAATAATCACAAAATATCGAGGAATACTCTAAAACTCTTCAAGAATCCTCGAATAAGCTCAGCAAACTCAAATATTCATTAGAATTCCCAAATAATCACAAAATATCGAGGAATACTCTAAAACTCTTCAAGAATCCTCGAATAAGCTCAGCAAACTCAAATATTCATTAGAATTCCCAAATAATAACAAAATATCGAGGAATACTCTAAAACTCTTCAAGAATCCTCGAATAAGCTCAGCAAACTCAAATATTCATTAGAATTCCCAAATAATCACAAAATATCGAGGAATACTCTAAAACTCTTCAAGAATCCTCGAATAAGCTCAGCAAACTCCGATATTCGTTAGAATTCCTAATTAATCACAAAAAATCGAGGAATACTCTAAAACTCTTCAAGAATCATCGAATAAGCTCAGCAAACTCAAATATTCATTAGAATTCCCAAATAATCACAAAATATCGAGGAATACTCTAAAACTCTTCAAGAATCCTCGAATAAGCTCAGCAAACTCAAATATTCATTAGAATTCCCAAATAATCACAAAATATCGAGGAATACTCTAAAACTCTTCAAGAATCCTCGAATAAGCTCAGCAAACTCCGATATTCGTTAGAATTCCTAATTAATCACAAAAAATCGAGGAATACTCTAAAACTCTTCAAGAATCATCGAATAAGCTCGGCAAACTCAAATATTCATTAGAATCCCAAATAATATTTCACAAATAATCGAGGAATACTCTAAAACTCTTCAAGAATCTTCGAATAAGCTCAGCAACTCAAATATTCATTAGAATTCCCAATAATCACAAAATATCGAGGAATACTCTAAAACTCTTCAAGAATCCTCGAATAAGCTCAGCAAACTCCGATATTCGTTAGAATTCCTAATTAATCACAAAAAATCGAGGAATACTCTAAAACTCTTCAAGAATCATCGAATAAGCTCAGCAAACTCAAATATTCATTAGAATTCCCAAATAATCACAAATATCGAGGAATACTCTAAAACTCTTCAAGAATCCTCGAATAAGCTCAGCAAACTCAAATATTCATTAGAATTCCCAAATAATCACAAAATATCGAGGAATACTCTAAAACTCTTCAAGAATCTTCGAATAGCTCAGCAAACTCAAATATTCATTAGAATTCCCAAATAATCACAAAATATCGAGGAATACTCTAAACTCTTCAAGAATCCTCGAATAAGCTCAGCAAACTCAAATATTCATTAGAATTCCCAAATAATAACAAAATATCGAGGAATACTCTAAAACTCTTCAAGAATCCTCGAATAAGCTCAGCAAACTCAAATATTCATTAGAATTCCAAATAATCACAAATATCGAGGAATACTCTAAAACTCTTCAAGAATCCTCGATAAGCTCAGCAAACTCAAATATTCATTAGAATTCCCAATAATCACAAAATATCGAGGAATACTCTAAAACTCTTCAGAATCCTCGAATAAGCTTCAGCAAACTCAAATATTCATTAGAATTCCCAAATAATCACAAAATATCGAGAATACTCTAAAACACTTCAAGAATCCTCGAATAAGCTCAGCAAACTCAAATATTCATTAGAATTCCCAAATAATAACAAAATATCGAGGAATACTCTAAAACTCTCAAGAATCCTCGAATAAGCTCAGCAAACTCAAATATTCATTAGAATTCCCAAATAATCACAAATATCGAGGAATACTCTAAAACTCTTCAAGAATCCTCGAATAAGCTCAGCAAACTCGATATTCGTTAGAATTCCTAATTAATCACAAAAAATCGAGGAATACTCTAAAACTCTTCAAGAATCATCGAATAAGCTCGGCAAACTCAAATATTCATTAGAATCCCCAAATAATCACAAAATATCGAGGAATACTCTAAAACTCTTCAAGAATCTTCGAATAAGCACAGCAAACTCAAATATTCATTAGAATTCCAAATAATCACAAAATATCGAGGAATACTCTAAAACTCTTCAAGAATCCTCGAATAAGCTCAGCAAACTCCGATATTCGTTAGAATTCCTAATTAATCACAAAAAATCGAGGAATACTCTAAAACTCTTCAAGAATCATCGAATAAGCTCAGCAAACTCCGATATTCGTTAGAATTCCTAATTAATCACAAAAAATCGAGGAATACTCTAAAACTCTTCAAGAATCATCGAATAAGCTCAGCAAACTCAAATATTCATTAGAATTCCTAAATAATAACAACAAATCGAGGAATACTCTAAAACTCTTCAAGAATCCTCGAATAAGCTCAGCAAACTCCGATATTCGTTAGAATTCCTAATTAATCACAAAAAATCGAGGAATACTCTAAAACTCTTCAAGAATCATCGAATAAGCTCAGCAAACTCAAATATTCATTAGAATTCCTAAATAATAACAACAAATCGAGGAATACTCTAAAACTCTTCAAGAATCCTCGAATAAGCTCAAAATCACAAAATATCGAGGAATACTCTAAAACTCTTCAAGAATCTTCGAATAAGCTCAGCAAACTCAAATATTCATTAGAATTCCTAAATAATAACAACAAATCGAGGAATACTCTAAAACTCTTCAAGAATCCTCGAATAAGCTCAAAATCACAAAATATCGAGGAATACTCTAAAACTCTTCAAGAATCATCGAATAAGCTCAGCAAACTCAAATATTCATTAGAATTCCCAAATAATAACAAAATATCGAGGAATACTCTAAAACTCTTCAAGAATCCTCGAATAAGCTCAGCAAACTCAAATATTCATTAGAATTCCCAAATAATCACAAAATATCGAGGAATACTCTAAAACTCTTCAAGAATCCTCGAATAAGCTCAGCAAACTCCGATATTCGTTAGAATTCCTAATTAATCACAAAAAATCGAGGAATACTCTAAAACTCTTCAAGAATCATCGAATAAGCTCAGCAAACTCAAATATTCATTAGAATTCCCAAATAATCACAAAATATCGAGGAATACTCTAAAACTCTTCAAGAATCCTCGAATAAGCTCAGCAAACTCAAATATTCATTAGAATTCCCAAATAATCACAAAATATCGAGGAATACTCTAAAACTCTTCAAGAATCCTCGAATAAGCTCAGCAAACTCCGATATTCGTTAGAATTCCTAATTAATCACAAAAAATCGAGGAATACTCTAAAACTCTTCAAGAATCATCGAATAAGCTCGGCAAACTCAAATATTCATTAGAATCCCCAAATAATCACAAAATATCGAGGAATACTCTAAAACTCTTCAAGAATCTTCGAATAAGCTCAGCAAACTCAAATATTCATTAGAATTCCCAAATAATCACAAAATATCGAGGAATACTCTAAAACTCTTCAAGAATCCTCGAATAAGCTCAGCAAACTCCGATATTCGTTAGAATTCCTAATTAATCACAAAAAATCGAGGAATACTCTAAAACTCTTCAAGAATCATCGAATAAGCTCAGCAAACTCAAATATTCATTAGAATTCCCAAATAATCACAAAATATCGAGGAATACTCTAAAACTCTTCAAGAATCCTCGAATAAGCTCAGCAAACTCAAATATTCATTAGAATTCCCAAATAATCACAAAATATCGAGGAATACTCTAAAACTCTTCAAGAATCTTCGAATAAGCTCAGCAAACTCAAATATTCATTAGAATTCCCAAATAATCACAAAATATCGAGGAATACTCTAAAACTCTTCAAGAATCCTCGAATAAGCTCAGCAAACTCAAATATTCATTAGAATTCCCAAATAATAACAAAATATCGAGGAATACTCTAAAACTCTTCAAGAATCCTCGAATAAGCTCAGCAAACTCAAATATTCATTAGAATTCCCAAATAATCACAAAATATCGAGGAATACTCTAAAACTCTTCAAGAATCCTCGAATAAGCTCAGCAAACTCAAATATTCATTAGAATTCCCAAATAATCACAAAATATCGAGGAATACTCTAAAACTCTTCAAGAATCCTCGAATAAGCTCAGCAAACTCAAATATTCATTAGAATTCCCAAATAATCACAAAATATCGAGGAATACTCTAAAACTCTTCAAGAATCCTCGAATAAGCTCAGCAAACTCAATATTCATTAGAATTCCCAAATAATAACAAAAATATCGAGGAATACTCTAAAACTCTTCAAGAATCCTCGAATAAGCCTCAGCAAACTCAAATATTCATTAGAATTCCCAAATAATCACAAAATATCGAGGAATACTCTAAAACTCTTCAAGAATCCTCGAAATAAGCTCAGCAAACCTCCGATATTCGTTAGAATTCCTAATTAATCACAAAAAATCGAGGATACTCTAAAACTCTTCAAGAATCATCGAATAAGCTCGCAAACTCAAATATTCATTAGAATCCCCAAATAATCACAAAATATCGAGGAATACTCTAAACTCTTCAAGAATCTTCGAATAGCTCAGCAAACTCAAATATTCATTAGAATTCCCAAATAATCACAAAATATCGAGGAATACTCTAAAACTCTTCAAGAATCCTCGATAAGCTCAGCAAACTCCGATATTCGTTAGAATTCCTAATTAATCACAAAAATCGAGGAATACTCTAAAACTCTTCAAGAATCATCGAATAAGCTCAGCAAACTCCGATATTCGTTAGAATTCCTAATTAATCACAAAAAATCGAGGAATACTCTAAAACTCTTCAAGAATCATCGAATAAGCTCGCAAACTCAAATATTCATTAGAATTCCTAAATATAACAACAAATCGAGGAATACTCTAAAACTCTTCAAGAATCCTCGAATAAGCTCAGCAAACTCGATATTCGTTAGAATTCCTAATTAATCACAAAAAAATCGAGGAATACTCTAAACTCTTCAAGAATCATCGAATAAGCTCAGCAAACTCAAATATTCATTAGAATTCCTAAATAATAACAACAAATCGAGGAATACTCTAAAACTCTTCAAGAATCCTCGAATAAGCTCAAAATCACAAAATATCGAGGAATACTCTAAAACTCTTCAAGAATCTCGAATAAGCTCAGCAAACTCAAATATTCATTAGAATTCCTAAATAATAACAACAAATCGAGGAATACTCTAAAACTCTTCAAGAATCCTCGAATAAGCTCAAAATCACAAATATCGAGGAATACTCTAAAACTCTTCAAGAATCATCGAATAAGCTCAGCAAACTCAAATATTCATTAGAATACCAAATAATAACAAAATATCGAGGAATACTCTAAAACTCTTCAAGAATCCTCGAATAAGCTCCAGCAACTCCGATATTCGTTAGAATTCCTAATTAATCACAAAAATCGAGGAATACTCTAAACTCTTCAAGAATCATCGAATAAGCTCAGCAAACTCAAATATTCATTAGAATTCCTAAATAATAAAAACAAATCGAGGAATACTCTAAAACTCTTCAAGAATCCTCGAATAAGCTCAAAATCACAAAATATCGAGGAATACTCTAAAACTCTTCAAGAATCATCGAATAAGCTCAGCAAACTCAAATATTCATTAGAATTCCCAAATAATAACAAAATATCGAGGAATACTCTAAAACTCTTCAAGAATCCTCGAATAAGCTCAGCAAACTCCGATATTCGTTAGAATTCCTAATTAATCACAAAAAAATCGAGGAATACTCTAAAACTCTTCAAGAATCATCGATAAAGCTCAGCAAACTCAAATATTCATTAGAATTCCTAAATAATAACAACAAATCGAGGAATACTCTAAAACTCTTCAAGAATCCTCGAATAAGCTCAAAATCACAAAATATCGAGGAATACTCTAAAAACTCTTCAAGAATCTTCGAATAAGCTCAGCAAACTCAAATATTCATTAGAATTTCCAAAATAATCACAAAATATCGAGGTATACTCTAAAACTCTTCAAGAATCCTCGAATAAGCTCAGCAAACTCCGATATTCATTAGAATTCCAAATTAATCACAAAAAAATCGAGGAATACTCTAAAACTCTTCAAGAATCCTCGAATAAGCTCAGCAAACTCAAATATTCATTAGAATTCCCAAATAATCACAAAATATCGAGGAATACTCTAAAACTCTTCAAGAATCTTCGAATAAGCTCAGCAAACTCAAATATTCATTAGAATTCCTAATTAATCACAAAATATCGAGGAGTACTCTAAAACTCTTCAAGAATCCTCGAATAAGCTCAGCAAACTCAAATATTCATTAGAATTCCTAAATAATAACAACAAATCGAGGAATACTCTAAACTCTTCAAGAATCATCGAATAAGCTCGGCAAACTCAAATATTCATTAGAATCCCCAAATAATCACAAAATATCGAGGAATACTCTAAAACTCTTCAAGAATCTTCGAATAAGCTCAGCAAACTCAAATATTCATTAGAATTCCCAAATAATCACAAAATATCGAGAATACTCTAAAACTCTTCAAGAATCCTCGAATAAGCTCATCAAACTCAAATATTCATTAGAATTCCCAAATAATAACAAAATATCGAGGAATACTCTAAAACTCTTCAAGAATCCTCGAATAAGCTCAGCAAACTCAAATATTCATTAGAATTCCTAAATAATCACAACAATCGAGGAATACTCTAAAACTCTTCAAGAATCATCGATAAGCTCGGCAAACTCAAATATTCATTAGAATCCCAAATAATCACAAAATATCGAGGAATACTCTAAAACTCTTCAAGAATCTTCGTATAAGCTCAGCAAACTCAAATATTCATTAGAATTCCCAAATAATAACAAAATATCGAGGAATACTCTAAAACTCTTCAAGAATCCTCGAATAAGCTCAGCAAACTCAAATATTCATTAGAATTCCCAAATAATCACAAAATATCGAGGAATACTCTAAAACTCTTCAAGAATCTTCGTATAAGCTCAGCAAACTCAAATATTCATTAGAATTCCCAAATAATAACAAAATATCGAGGAATACTCTAAAACTCTTCAAGAATCCTCGAATAAGCTCAGCAAACTCAAATATTCATTAGAATTCCCAAATAATCACAAAATATCGAGGAATACTCTAAAACTCTTCAAGAATCTTCGAATAAGCTCAGCAAACTCAAATATTCATTAGAATTCCCAAATAATCACAAAATATCGAGGAATACTCTAAAACTCTTCAAGAATCGAATAAGCTCAGCAAACTCAAACATTCATTAGAATTCCTAAATAATCACAACAAACCGAGGAATACTCTAAAATTCTTCAAGAATCCTCGAATAAGCTCAGCAAACTCAAATATTCATTAGAATTCCCAAATAATAACAAAATATCGAGGAATACTCTAAAACTCTTCAAGAATCCTCGAATAAGCTCAGCAAACTCCGATATTCATTAGAATTCCTAATTAATCACAAAATATCGAGGAGTACTCTAAAACTCTTCAAGAATCATCGAATAAGCTCGGCAAACTCAAATATTCATTAGAATCCCCAAATAATCACAAAATATCGAGGAATACTCTAAAACTCTTCAAGAATCATCGAATAAGCTCAGCAAACTCAAATATTCATTAGAATTCCTAATTAATCACAAAATATCGAGGAGTACTCTAAAACTCTTTAAGAATCCTCGAATAAGCTCAGCAAACTCAAATATTCATTAGAATTCCCAAATAATCACAAAATATCGAGGAATACTCTAAAACTCTTCAAGAATCCTCAAATAAGCTCAGCAAACTCAAATATTCATTAGAATTCCTAAATAATAACAACAAATCGAGGAATACTCTAAAACTCTTCAAGAATCATCGAATAAGCTCAGCAAACTCAAATATTCATTAGAATTCCCAAATAATCACAAAATATCGAGGAATACTCTAAAACTCTTCAAGAATCTTCTAATAAGCTCAGCAAACTCAAATATTCATTAGAATTCCCAAATAATCACAAAATATCGAGGAATACTCTAAAACTCTTCAAGAATCCTCGAATAAGCTCAGCAAACTCCGATATTCATTAGAATTCCTAATTAATCACAAAAAATCGAGGAATACTCTAAAACTCTTCAAGAATCATCGAATAAGCTCAGCAAACTCAAACATTCATTAGAATTCCTAAATAATCACAACAAACCGAGGAATACTCTAAAATTCTTCAAGAATCCTCGAATAAGCTCAGCAAACTCAAATATTCATTAGAATTCCCAAATAATAACAAAATATCGAGGAATACTCTAAAACTCTTCAAGAATCCTCGAATAAGCTCAGCAAACTCCGATATTCATTAGAATTCCTAATTAATCACAAAAAATCGAGGAATACTCTAAAACTCTTCAAGAATCTTCGAATAAGCTCAGCAAACTCAAATATTCATTAGAATTCCCAAATAATCACAAAATATCGAGGAATACTCTAAAACTCTTCAAGAATCCTCGAATAAGCTCAGCAAACTCAAATATTCATTAGAATTCCCAAATAATAACAAAATATCGAGGAATACTCTAAAACTCTTCAAGAATCATCGAATAAGCTCGGCATATCGAGGAATACTCTAAAACTCTAAACATTAGAATTCCCAAATAATCACAAAATATCGAGGAATACTCTAAAACTCTTCAAGAATCCTCGAATAAGCTCAGCAAACTCAAATATTCATTAGAATTCCCAAATAATCACAAAATATCGAGGAATACTCTAATACTCTTCAAGAATCCTCGAATAAGCTCAGCAAACTCAAATATTCATTAGAATTCCCAAATAATAACAAAATATCGAGGAATACTCTAAAACTCTTCAAGAATCCTCGAATAAGCTCAGCAAACTCAAATATTCATTAGAATCCCCAAATAATCACAAAATATCGAGGAATACTCTAAAACTCTTCAAGAATCATCGAATAAGCTCAGCAAACTCAAATATTCATTAGAATTCCTAAATAATCACAACAAATCGAGGAATACTCTAAAACTCTTCAAGAATCATCGAATAAGCTCGGCAAACTCAAATATTCATTAGAATCCCCAAATAATCACAAAATATCGAGGAATACTCTAAAACTCTTCAAGAATCTTCGAATAAGCTCAGCAAACTCAAATATTCATTAGAATTCCCAAATAATCACAAAATATCGAGGAATACTCTAAAACTCTTCAAGAATCCTCGAATAAGCTCAGCAAACTCAAATATTCATTAGAATTCCCAAATAATAACAAAATATCGAGGAATACTCTAAAACTCTTCAAGAATCCTCGAATAAGCTCAGCAAACTCCGATATTCATTAGATTTCCTAATTAATCACAAAATATCGAGGAGTACTCTAAAACTCTTCAAGAATCATCGAATAAGCTCGGCAAACTCAAATATTCATTAGAATCCCCAAATAATCACAAAATATCGAGGAATACTCTAAAACTCTTCAAGAATCATCGAATAAGCTCAGCAAACTCAAATATTCATTAGAATTCCTAATTAATCACAAAATATCGAGGAGTACTCTAAAACTCTTCAAGAATCCTCGAATAAGCTCAGCAAACTCAAATATTCATTAGAATTCCCAAATAATCACAAAATATCGAGGAATACTCTAAAACTCTTCAAGAATCCTCAAATAAGCTCAGCAAACTCAAATATTCATTAGAATTCCTAAATAATAACAACAAATCGAGGAATACTCTAAAACTCTTCAAGAATCATCGAATAAGCTCAGCAAACTCAAATATTCATTAGAATTCCCAAATAATCACAAAATATCGAGGAATACTCTAAAACTCTTCAAGAATCTTCGAATAAGCTCAGCAAACTCAAATATTCATTAGAATTCCCAAATAATCACAAAATATCGAGGAATACTCTAAAACTCTTCAAGAATCCTCGAATAAGCTCAGCAAACTCAAACATTCATTAGAATTCCTAAATAATCACAACAAACCGAGGAATACTCTAAAATTCTTCAAGAATCCTCGAATAAGCTCAGCAAACTCAAATATTCATTAGAATTCCCAAATAATAACAAAATATCGAGGAATACTCTAAAACTCTTCAAGAATCCTCGAATAAGCTCAGCAAACTCCGATATTCATTAGAATTCCTAATTAATCACAAAATATCGAGGAGTACTCTAAAACTCTTCAAGAATCATCGAATAAGCTCGGCAAACTCAAATATTCATTAGAATCCCCAAATAATCACAAAATATCGAGGAATACTCTAAAACTCTTCAAGAATCATCGAATAAGCTCAGCAAACTCAAATATTCATTAGAATTCCTAATTAATCACAAAATATCGAGGAGTACTCTAAAACTCTTTAAGAATCCTCGAATAAGCTCAGCAAACTCAAATATTCATTAGAATTCCCAAATAATCACAAAATATCGAGGAATACTCTAAAACTCTTCAAGAATCCTCAAATAAGCTCAGCAAACTCAAATATTCATTAGAATTCCTAAATAATAACAACAAATCGAGGAATACTCTAAAACTCTTCAAGAATCATCGAATAAGCTCAGCAAACTCAAATATTCATTAGAATTCCCAAATAATCACAAAATATCGAAGAATACTCTAAAACTCTTCAAGAATCTTCTAATAAGCTCAGCAAACTCAAATATTCATTAGAATTCCCAAATAATCACAAAATATCGAGGAATACTCTAAAACTCTTCAAGAATCCTCGAATAAGCTCAGCAAACTCCGATATTCATTAGAATTCCTAATTAATCACAAAAAATCGAGGAATACTCTAAAATTCTTCAAGAATCCTCGAATAAGCTCAGCAAACTCAAATATTCATTAGAATTCCCAAATAATAACAAAATATCGAGGAATACTCTAAAACTCTTCAAGAATCCTCGAATAAGCTCAGCAAACTCCGATATTCATTAGAATTCCTAATTAATCACAAAAAATCGAGGAATACTCTAAAACTCTTCAAGAATCTTCGAATAAGCTCAGCAAACTCAAATATTCATTAGAATTCCTAAATAATCACAACAAACCGAGGAATACTCTAAAATTCTTCAAGAATCCTCGAATAAGCTCAGCAAACTCAAATATTCATTAGAATTCCCAAATAATAACAAAATATCGAGGAATACTCTAAAACTCTTCAAGAATCCTCGAATAAGCTCAGCAAACTCCGATATTCATTAGAATTCCTAATTAATCACAAAAAATCGAGGAATACTCTAAAACTCTTCAAGAATCATCGAATAAGCTCAGCAAACTCAAATATTCATTAGAATTCCCAAATCACAAAATATCGAGGAATACTCTAAAACTCTTCAAGAATCCTCGAATAAGCTCAAAATCACAAAATATCGAGGAATACTCTAAAACTCTTCAAGAATCCTCGAATAAGCTCAGCAAACTCAAATATTCATTAGAATTCCCAAATAAAAACAAAATATCGAGGTATACTCTAAAACTCTTCAAGAATCCTCGAATAAGCTCAGCAAACTCAAATATTCATTAGAATTCCCAATTAATAACAAAATATCGAGGTTTACTCTAAAACTCTTCAAGAATCCTCGAATAAGCTCAGCAAACTCAAATATTCATTAGAATTCCCAAATAAAAACAAAATATCGAGGTATACTCTAAAACTCTTCAAGAATCCTCGAATAAGCTCAGCAAACTCAAATATTCATTAGAATTCCCAATTAATAACAAAATATCGAGGTTTACTCTAAAACTCTTCAAGAATCCTCGAATAAGCTCAGCAAACTCAAATATTCATTAGAATTCCCAAATAATCATAAACTATCGAGGAAGACTCTAAAACTCTTCAAGAATCCTCGAATGACCTCAGCAAACTCAAATATTCATTAGAATTCCTAAATAATAACAACAAATCGAGGAATACTCTAAAACTCTTCAAGAATCCTCGAATAAGCTCAGCAAACTCAAATATTCATTAGAATTCCCAAATAATCACAAAATATCGAGGAATACTCTAAAACTCTTCAAGAATGCTCGAATAAGCTCAGCAAACTCCGATATTCATTAGAATTCCTAATTAATCACAAAAAATCGAGGAATGCCTTCAAACTTTTCAAGAATCCTCGAGCAAGCTCTGTGAACTCAAATATTATCCAAATTGATTGACGCATGACAAAATTCGGTTAACATTTGGAAGTGGCCACATACCATGGGGCATAAATTTAGGGTATTGCTCAGTGTATTTGAACAGGAAAGTCATAAGTGAATTCTGGCGTTCGATTTGAATAGGTCGAATCTGCATAAGAATAACAGCAAACATACGACCTATTCAAATCGAAAGCCAGAATTGACTTCCAACGAACTTGATATATTATTTAGTATTAGTAAGTTGTGCATTTGGTATATATTCGAGCAGTCAAAGCGTGTTCCACTAAACGCACCGTGGGAGCAAACGCAGAGTAACATACAGAGGATCATCATTGTGAGCAACATAGGGTTGCCATCTTTGGCTAAACGAAGTTCGAGATTGGAATAGAACTTTTTTCGGTCGAGCCAGGATCTTTTCTCATTGGATAATATATTCTGGACTTCCTTGGTTATAGAGTGAATTCCTCACTAACAAAAAATGATCGATTGGCAAAGTAAGCTCTCAACCAATAACCGAGGAAGTTCTCATAGAAAACTAAAGCAGGCTCAGTTCCATTTTGGTCGTTACTTTAGAAAGATGAAAAATATTCTAAAGCGAAATAAATAACTATATGTTATATGTAAATATTATTGTTAGAAATGCAACTATGCGTGTTATGCGCATGACCAATCCTGGTAACCCTGAACCCCACCACAATTCCATGTGCTCTTGTTTGTCTGTTACGAGCGGAGAAAATGAGAAAATAATTTCTCTCATATGAGAGAAGTTTCATAACAATTTTTAGATTTTTACTGAAATGAAATGTAGACTACTAAAAATGTACCATAGTTAGCGTACTTTTTTTTGGACTAAAATGATCATAAGAAATATCCTCAGAGATTGTCGAGACGATTTTGCGATCAAATGCCTCTAATTACTTCAAATATTAGAAACAAGTGTCAAGGTGGCGAAAACAGCTTTTGACAACAGTTTACTCTTTTCTAATAAATTCAAATTTGGCTAAGTCTAAGATCATGAAATTTTAACTGAATATTCTAAAATATATTTTGAAGAGATTGTCTTGTGGAAATTGTAATATTTGGCTTCATATTCGAGATATTACGATTGAAGTTCCGAAAATCGAAGAATCCTCTCTCTCTCACGAGGAGCGTGACCTCAGACCTTAATGCTAATGCTAACTTGACAGTTTTCTCATGAGTTGTTATGTATTTCAAACTTTAGTCAAACTGGTGCCTCAATATTGCAATAACGGTTAAGCACGCTGTAATGATACTTATGTACCTCGTCACCCACTTCATGCAACTACGTTAGTGGTCTAATAACACTTAGCGCGCTCGGCATAGTTCCATCATGCCGCTCAAAGTGTTGCCACAAATAATGCTAAGTTCGCAAAACCCGGTTATCTGGCTGGTGGGGCATGGGAGCCTAAGCTTCAACTGTTAATGCAATCAGAGACTACTCAGACTTAGACGTGGACGATCCTATATATGAAGGGTTATCCAAAACGCTCTGGAGAATTCCCAAACCGCATTCTAATAAATCTAATAAGCCTAAGATGTCATTAACAAGAAGAAAATTGCAAGATAATATAACAATATATGGTTTATGTCATGTAAAACAATACAACATAACAATAGAGAACCATTCCAAAACCATTTGATTTAATGTATAATCAGTAGTGAAATTACAATTAAAAACAATTTATTTACGGTACATTTTATTGTTTGAAACCATTTATGTACCATACAATGTACGGTATATTTAATCCCACGTATCAGTATTTTAAACAAATCATTAACAATATAATGTATGGTTTTGCAAAAAAATATATATGGAAAAAATATTTTTTTATATTGTTACGATACTTAACAACCTGTATAATATATTGTAAAAAACTTATTTACAATTCACGGTATGGTGTCCTACATTACATCTTATTGTTTTTGTATTTTTATTTTTACTGTGGTGTCTACTGTAAAAATATGGTTCTAAATAGTACTGTTACAATACAACGTTCGGTTTTTCTACTGTATTTTTTATTCGGGAATACTCTCATAAGTGATCGCGTTTATCGAAAATTAAATAAGCCAAAGTTACACACTTTAAAAACTTCGGTAGACCTTCGGTCGGCCAGCGGCACAAAACTAAATGTGCTAGGAAAATTATACATTCCAATTTCGTTCGATAACCAAATCCGAATTATTTCAACTTTGGTAATTGATAATCTGGTTCTTGATTGCATCCTTGGGATGGATTTCTGGAGATGATTTGGAATTTCTCCATCTATTCAACGATGCGCAATGATAGAAGACCATAAACCCCACCCCGACGAGTCAAAGTCCCTATTGACTGAGACCGAAATTCGTCAGTTGGAAAAGGTAAAGAAACTATTCAAAGTGGCAGTACCTGAGGAAATATCAGTAACACCACTGATAACTCATTGTATAGAGATACAAGACGACTGGAAGAAGAAGCCTGCAGTACGTCAATATCCATATACAATATCCCCCAAGATCCAACAAAAGGTTTCCGATGAACTGGATCGAATGCTCAAAATTGGCATCATCGAAAGATGTCATTCGGATTGGTCACTTAACGTAGTCCCGGTTATAAAACCTACGGGAAAAGTTCGTTTATGCCTAGACGCCAGAAAGATAAACGAGCGTACAGTAAGGGATGCCTACCCACTACCTCATCCTGGTAGAATCCTGGGTCAGCTACCGAAAGCTAAATTCCTTAGCACCATCGACCTATCTGAAGCATTTTTACAGATTCCTTTAGAAGCATCATCACGCCGATACACAGCCTTTCGCATACAAGGCAGAGGCATGTTCCAGTTCACCCGCCTGCCCTTTGGCTTGGTTAATAGTCCGGCGACACTGTCCCGTCTTATGGACCAAGTCTTAGGGCATGGAGAACTGGAGCCACGAGTGTTCGTCTACCTTGATGACATAGTCATCGTGAGTGAGACGTTAGAAGAGCATATAGAGCTGCTCCAGGAGGTCGCGCGCCGTCTACGGGCCGCAAACCTCGCAATTAATTTAGAAAAGTCTAAATTTGGAGTTGAAGAATTACCGTTTCTTGGTTATTTGCTTTCAACTCGGGGTTTCAGACCGAATCCCGATAAAACTAAGGCCGTTGTTGATTATGAACGACCAACAACCATAACCAAGTTACGCCGATTCTTAGGAATGAGTAACTACTACCGTAGATTTATTCAAAATTTTAGTGGCGTCACAGCCCCATTAACAGAGCTTTTGAAAACAAAAAGCAAAGTGTTGGGATGGAATGAGCAAGCTGAAGATGCTTCTTGTACCATCAAAGAAATGCTCATATCTGCACCGATTCTTGTGAGTCCAGATTTCACTTAAGAATTTTGTATACAAACCGATGCCAGCGATGTTGCTGTAGCCGGCATTCTTACCCAAGAGCAAGATGGCTCCGAGCGAGTAATCGCTTATTTTTCGCATAAATTAACAACCCCGCAACGCAACTATCACGCGTGCGAAAAGGAGACGTTAGCGGCTTTGTTAGCTATCGAAGCCTTCCGAGGGTATGTTGAGGGCGCCCACTTCACGTTAATAACGGACTCCTCAGCCCTAACGCATATTATGACCACAAAGTGGAAAACCGCTTCTCGCTGTAGTAGGTGGTGTTCAACCTTGCAGCAGTACGATATGACCATTCAACATAGGAAGAGAAGGGACGACATCGTCCCAGATGCTCTTTCCAGAAGCGTTGGTGTCGTTACAACTCGTTCTGCGTCGGCTTGGTATGATAAAATCATAGAAGACGTTAAGAACAACCCAGACGAATATGTGGATTTCCGAATAGAGGACGGCAATCTTCTAAAATTTGTTTCAACTCCGAACCTACCCTACGACCACCGGTACGAGTGGAAACTTGTTCCACCAGTCTTGGACCGGGAAACCATTATTCACGAAAACCACGATGAGTCAATGCATCTTGGAGTAGACAAGACCATTGATCGTATAAGACAGCGCTACTTCTGGCCAGGACTAGCTAACGAAGTTTGCGAGTACATACAAAATTGTACGACTTGTGTAGCGGTCCTGCCGACCGAAGGAAGCATTTCCCTCCCTGTATCGAATAAATCTAAAGATCAATGATCACCATTGATCTAAGAAAGACCCTTTATTTCCTCATGGTGCTCCACGCAATTAGTGGATTACATCACATGTGGATTTCACGATCATGTTTATAGACCAACGCCGGTTAACCAAGAAACAAGCGATGCAAGCAGAGAGAATGCTTACTGCTTGTTGCTGGTTGACCTGGTGATATAACGTTCTCGCTCCAATGCCGGAGAAATGTTTTTCTTTTAATTTTTTGTTTGTCGCCCGGCAGCGCTGACTGAACCCCAACAAGGTCTCAGTCACGCGGCCGAACTAATGAAGCCAGAGTGGACGACGCCCGTTTTGGCTTTTCTCTTTTCTCTTATTTCTTTTCAGATCGGGAGAATGAGTTTTTGCGACGGCAAGTTAAAAGACCCGCGATTGACGCCGGGGCGGCGTTGTATTGTTACGGTGCGCGTTTTGGACTGTCCGCGGGGTCCGTTTGCCGGCCGATCGTCGTCGCCCGTGTCGCTGTGTGGTTGATCGTTGGCTGCTGGTGTTCAGAAGCTGGTGTTTAGAAGCTGGTGTTTATAGGAGTTAAGAATTGAGCCTTAAGAGTGTTAGAGTAGTGTTTGATCGTGAATAAAGTTTAGAAATAACTTCGACATTAGTGTTAGCAGTCAGTTAGATGTGAAAGAAATCCAGTGCCGTGCCGCTCACGGCTCTACATTCTGGTGACAGCGCAAAAGCGCTAAACAAGTGCAGGCACGCCGTTTGTGACGGGAAAGTGAAAAAGAATAAAAACCTATTGAAGTATCTTAGACCCAGCTGGTTACTACAGAAGAAATCGTGTAAGTGAGTGAGTCTTTATCTCGGCCGGTATGCTGTTTTCGCGCTGTTGATTAATTGCCGAATTTCTACCGACTTCGAGTGCAACAAATATTGTCGTTGCAATAAAGTGAGCCTGTGTATCAAATCATCTGGATGAACTAGGATTGTCACGTTGATATCTTGCAATTTCGTCCAAAATTGCTGCTTAACTAACGAAATTTGCAAGTCTCACAATTACCTTTGTGGCCATTACGCAGCTTGAGTGACTGATATGGAGTGCAATAAGTGTATGCTCGCTATCGATCGTAAAAACGATCGCTATACAATTTGCGAGGGAAGGTGCGCCAAACGCTACCACGCTACATGTGTAGGCTTATTAGATGCGACTGTGTGTGCCTTATTTGCGAAAAACATTTTGAGGATGTGCGACGACTGTTTGGCAGAGTATTGTGCGAACCGTGATGCAGAAATGTCCGTTTCAAAAGCAGATGATGACGACGTGGATGTTCAAGCGCCTACCGTTGAATCAGATATACTCGATCTGCGATCTAAAATCGAAGATATTTTCGACACACTTGCCACCATCGTACCTCATCAGCAACAAATCTGTGAGATCCCAAACTCATTTTCTGTTCCATCACCGGCTTTATCGAGCACTCGCCTATTCAATGGATCGAAAGTTAACCTGGACGACGACACAAGCGCTGGTGTGTGTACTCACGCGGCAGTTAGAAAAGATGATACGTTTGCTCTGTTCCTTACCAACATTGATTGCTGTGCTACTGAGGAGGATGTGAATCGACTGGTTTGTGATTGTCTTGATATCACAGATCGAAAATCAGTTAGGATTAAAAAACTGGTTCCTAAAGGAAGACCGACTGATATGATAGATTTTATTTCGTTTAAAGTTGTTGTAGATATGAAACTGAAAGATTTGGCAATGGAACCGAGCACTTGGCCTATAGGACTAAGGTATCGCGAATTTGAAAATCGCACCTTTGTATGGATACCGAAATGTAATATGTAATTTGTAGAACCAGTGTTAGACATACTTTGTAAGATGCGCCGTTGTTTTGTTTTTTGGTTTAAGTAGCTTTTACGTGATGTTTAGTGCCTAGAAGTCGATGAATGTTGATTGTTGTTATTTTTTTTTGTATTTGGTAGTATGTAGTTTCAAGCATGTATGTGATTGCTTTGTAATTAGTTTTAATACACATCATTGGGGCAAAAGTGCCTGTTGATGTTTACATATGAATAAATAAATAAATAAAGTGTTGCGCAAAAAACTATTAGGCGAAACAGTGTGAATCATTCAGTTGAATAGAATTCTTGAACCGTGCACAGTTTGAGTGTGATGCTGATCTCGGATTCCTTTCAACGAAAATTGTTGTGTTACTCATCGAGTCAAAACAGAGAAGAAGTTGGACCCACTGGATACTACTGAGTCGCACATTTGCAAACCGCTTGCAAATCGATCACTGATAGATCATTTCCTACAAGAGGAACTACGTATCTTCAACGGACCCAGCAATATGATGCAGAATGATGGGTAAGTCGAATCAATTTTTTTTTTAATTGAGTGATTTTAAGTGAAGTGCGTATGTGTATATGATTTTAGTTCTCTTAGCACAAAACGAAAGTTACAACATTCTAATAGAATGCTATTATTGTATTTTTTTTTATTTGAGTTTGAGAAAGGCAAGTGACAACAATTGCACGTAAATAAATCCTTTTTTTTATAATTATATAAAAAGCCAACAATTTGACATGAACTCTTGATCAAATTGAAGATTATGAACCATGAATATTGCAATCTTTGGAATGCTTGAACATTTTATGGCAGTTTCGTTTCTCAAGATCATGTTAGTAAAGCATGTAGAAAAGATATTGCAAAATTTATAAGAAAAATTTAATTTTAAATAATCATCTGATTTAATCATGTAGTTATAGAGGAACGAATCTATCAAAAATCTATCAACAATTTATTTCCCGGTTGGTTTCTCCTACTATTTTAACGGATTTGGAATGAACATGGGTGTGATTAGAAACAAACATAGGTTGCTGGAGATGAGAGCAAAGATCGTGTTACTGCGACAAACACGGCCAAACCCTATCGGTAAAACTTTATTTTTCGCGCTTTTCGATTATTGCTTTTATGGATGGCCATGTCATGATATTAGGAGTGTTGATGGCACGGCTTGATTTATGGATGATATTAATTGATATCTATTGATATTAATTGAATAATTTGCTGAAGGAAAAATTAAACATGAAGAAACACGACGGGAAAATAGTTCTGTTTTATTCTATAGTTCTCTCGTCATTGATTATGGATTTTGCACTTGCATGGAATAAGTAACTGTCACAAAATTAATGACCACAGATAACTCATTTATAGAAGTAGCACTCTCAATAGCTTCCTCAAAAAAAAAAAAATGGCATTTCCTAAGTTTTCCCAACGGGATAGATTCTTCCGAGAATCGCGAGACAGGCTCGAGAGAGAGTCTGAGGAAGAGAGAGAATATGAGGAAGAGGAATTAAGAGGCATTCATAGGCGACTACAACCGGGTCGGGTTGATAAGCCACGAGGCAATAATAACAAGAACAATTACAACCATAACAACAACAATTACAACCGCAACAACAACAATTACAACCACAACAACAACAATTACAACCAGAACAACAACAATTACAACCAAAACAACAACAATTACAACCACAACAACTACAACAACAATGGTTATAATCAACATAACAACAATAGGGCTGTTAACAATAACAAGGCAGCAATGGAAGCAGAGAAATATAAGGAATTATGGGAGGAATCAGAAGAATCAAAAGCTCGATTAGAAAAACTGTTTCAACGTGACCTAAAAGAACTTTATGAAGATAGGCGGGATGCTGCTAACGATATGGCTGCAAAAGAAAAGAAATTTGTTAACAAGTTGAAAGCTTTGGAAGCTAAGCTGAGCAATGAGAAAATATTAAATGAAACATTAAGCCAGGAAGTCACTATGCTGAAGATGCGAGAGGAAGAGCATGCTTTATCGGTTGCTGAGAACAAAACGGCAATTAATTCCGAATTGGAAAGTAAAGAAAGTGAAGTACGCAAGTTGAAGGTACAACTCGAAAGCAATAAGAAGAACTACGAGAAGAAGTTGGTCGAACTGAACTTCACCATCCAGGAAATGAAGAAGCGTTCCGTGGAAGATTCTGATATTGCGAAGGAACTGGAGGAAGCGAAGAAGAAGATGAACAAGGATATCGAAGTACTGCAGCGGCAAATCTTCGAACTGCAAGCCACCAACGATCGGCTGGACAAGAGCAAAAAGAATATGCAATCGGAGCTGGAGGATGCCACCATCGAGCTGGAGACGCAGCGTACTAAGGTGCTAGACTTAGAAAGGAAGCAGAAGAACTTCGACAAAGTTCTCGCCGAGGAGAAAACCGTTAACGATCAGCATGCCCAGGAACGAGATGCCGCCGAGCAGGAAGCTCGCGAAAAGGAAACCAAGGTGTTGTCGTTGACGCGGGAGCTGGACGAAGCGTACAAGAAGATCGAGGACCTGGAAACGAAACGGAAAGCACTGCAGAACGAGTTGGAGTCGAAGTTTGTGGAATTCGAGCAAAAGACTTTGGATTTGGAAAAGGAGAACCATTACATGAAAACGGTTATTATTAATTTAGAGCAAGAGAAAAGTGACATTTCTTCAAAGTTTGTGGAATTCGAACGAAAGATTTTGGATCTAGAAAAGGAGAACCATCGTATGGAGACGGTTGTTATTAAACTTGAGCAAGAGAAGAATGACCTATCTTCGAAGTTTATGGATTCCGAGCGAAATATTTTGGATTTGGAAGAAGAAAACCATCGTATGAAAACGATTATCATCAAGCTGGAGCAACAGAAGAACAATCTTAATGAAAAATTGGCAGAATCTTTTTATAAATATGAAAAGCTACTCAATGAAAAGGATACGTTGTCAACTAAAGTTCAAGAACTAGAAGAAAATTCAAAATGTTTCAATAGCTATGAAAAAGTTACAAGTTTTAAATGTCCAAGTGATATTTTTTGCGAAATTAAGGAGGAAACGCAGAACAAATTGACTGAAACACTGAAACAGTTAAAGAAAGCCCATGCGGAGAAAGCTATGAGCGAATACCGCAATACTAAAACTCTGTTGAAATTGCAACAGCTACAAGAAACTACCTATGATAACGTGAACTTTTTTCAAGAACCCCAAAGCCAAATGAAACAACAAGAAACTGCTCATACCAAAGAGGAAGCAACTATTGCGAGTCTCGAAAAACGGAAATACTTTGAACCACTGGGAAATATTTTAAACGAGATAGATTCACTACGAGGTTGTGTCTTTTCGGAAAACTATGAGTGCCTAACGGAACTTCTGTGGGATGACCACGGTTGATTTGAACCAAAAACAACATTTATCAACAATAAAATATTTTTTCTTCTCGTTTACAACAATTGTAAATACCCATACTGACCAAGGAGAGCTAATTATTCCTCATGTTAAAATATTGTCGATGATATTGACTAATTTACACTCATAATCAAATCATTAAGGATTATGAAAAATATATATAGAAACAGATTATATAACTTAGTTGATCAAATTTATATAAAAATAGAGAGTGACTACATGATACCAAACACATTACCTATTACAGAAAGAGCGATTGATATGAGTAATATCAGTGCAAATATAAGCGAAAATCATATTCATCTGTCACCGCTCAGGATAAAGTGGTAAATTAAATTAATGAAAAATGAGAGGAATTTCATACTCTCAATAAATACAAAATGAAAATTAAAAGTGAAATGGAGAGGAATTTCATACCCTCTATAATTATAAAATGAAAATTTAATTGAAATGAGAGGAATTTCATACCCTCTATAAAAATAAGTGAACATCAATTAAAAATGAGAGGTATAGAATACCCTCAGTAAATATAAAATGAAACATTGGAAGGGAAGTAAGAGAGGAATTACATAACAAAAAAAAATATTGATAAACTATGAGCCTACAGCTAATTTATAACAATGAATGCGTCCGTCAAACTCAGTTTTGAATGTACCGAAGGGCTGGAAAACCAGAGTAACTACTATTCTGTAAGGGCCATAGATATCAAAGAACAAAGAGAAATAAATGATTAAGGAGAGGAAAACACACCCGCTGTCCCACCGAAATACAGAAAAGGGAAATGCGCTTGATACAAGGAAATAATTGAAGAAAAAAATAATAAAGAAGAGGAATACACACCCTTCAGTAACATAATAATCGGAAAATATGAACGAAAGGAGAGATGATTTAGGAGAGGAATACGTACCCTCCAATGATTTAATAGTACAGAAACTAAAACGAGAGCAAAATTAAGCGTTTTTTTTTTTAACGAATATGAAAACTTAAGAGAATTAAGAGAGGATTTACAAAAGCCCTCTGAAAATTTAAATGAAATTATGAGAAAATTTAAAACACAGAAAGGAGATAAAGCAAATGTCTACAAATTTTGACGAAAGAGGAAATCCAAAACCTCTACGAAATAATGAAATATTAAGAGAGATTAGAGGAACCCATATCCTCTGTAAAAATAATATGGAATGATATTTACAACGTGGTTTTATACACAAGCTAATCAAGAGAAATGGAGTATACTTACAGGTCCAACCTACAACCTCAAAAGGGAGAGGGGTGGAGCAATGCCGGCAGCCAAGGACTTGCCACAACAAACGGAGAAGGACGAAAATGTAAGGTACCTAGAGACTCGGTGAGTTCATTTTATTTTTAAGCTTTTGCGGATATGCAAGAGAAATTTAGCGTACACTCAATTATTCGCGGGGTTTTCTCTAGCGAAAAGAGATGGTGTGAACCGATTGAGATGTAAGCTAATACTAATCATGTTCAGTTTATTAAAATTCAATCAGTGGTACATTGTCTGCTATTGTAAGTGTGGATGGTATGATTGGTACAATAGTGTGTTGTGTCGAGAGAAATTTGAGAGCTATTGCAGGTACTATTGATGATAGCTGTCGGTGTAGTGGAGGACCTTTCGGTCGTGGATGCAGCAGCCAGATCGGATGCTGTGGATGTCGCACCGATTGATGATGCGACAGGGATGAAGCTGATGATGCTACAGTACTCCCCTCCTAGACTAGGTTTCCTTCTAGCGGTAGCGGAGTGGAATAACGACTCGTCGACCAGAACGAGTGACCCTAGTCGATGTAGTCGTAGCGGATGTTGTAGCTGCCGAATCTGGTGCACTCGGTGAATCCTGATCGTCCAGTGTGTAGGCGGGTTTCAGGCGGTCGACCGAAATGTTTACTGTCCGCCCCTTGATACATACGCTGAAGAATTTTTCACCTCGGTTTACCACCTCGAAGGGTCCTTCGTAAGGAGGTGATAACGATGGCCGAATCGAGTCGTTGCGCACGAAGACGTTCTTGCACGATTGAAGGTCCTGGTGAACGAAGAAATTGCGGCTGCCGTGCCACGTTGTTTCTGTCGGGCGTAGATTGCTCATGGATTTTCGGAGATTTGCAACAAATACGGTTTCGTTTCGGCCCTTCGAACTTTCGACGAAAAACTCGGATGGTATTCGGAGGGTTGTTCCGTAAACCATCTCGGCCGGAGATGCCTTGATGTCTTCTTTGTAGATTGTTCGCAGGCCCAGCAAGATTATCGGCAGATGTTCGCTCCAATGATCGGGATCGTGGCAAAGGATGGCTGATTTCAAGGTCCTGTGCCACCGCTCGATGATACCATTCGATTGGGGGTGGTATGCCGTCGTTCGTAGGTGGGTGGTTCCAAGCATGCGAGTCAGTTCGGAGAACAGCGATGATTCGAATTGCCGTCCTTGGTCGGTCGTGACGTAGGCTGGAACACCAAACCTAGCAATCCACCCGGAGACCAGAGCTTCAGCAATCGTTGGCGCAGTCATGTCCGGTATGGGAAACGCCTCAGGCCACCGAGAGAATCGATCAATGGCCGTAAGGCAGTAGCGATGTCCTTTGCTTGGCGGAAATGGTCCAACAATGTCGATGTTGATGTGGGAAAATCGACTGTCGGGCGCAGAGTAGCGGGACACTGGCGATTGCGTGTGGCGAGTCACCTTCGATCGCTGACACTGGAGGCAGCTCCTGGCGAAAGCAATGCTGTCCTTGCGGATGCTGGGCCAAACGAATCTCTCCGTCATCAATTTGGCCGTGGCACGCGTTCCAGGGTGCGACAGCTGATGGGTAGCTTGCAGAGCGACGTTACGGAACGGTTTCGTCACAAAAGGGCGAATGCGATCGCCTGAGCAATCACAAAGCAATTGCTTCGTGCTGCCTGGAACGGTAAAAAGCTTTAACTTTAAAGAGGTGTTTGATTTACCTTGCTGAATATCGCGAAGCTCGTCATCGGTCTTCTGGTTATCAGCAAGCGCGTCGAAGTTGATCGAGGGTGCAGATTGGATGGCAGCAATGCGGGAGAGCAAGTCCGCCACGATGTTTTCCTTGCCAACTATGTGCCGGATATCCGTCGTAATTTGCCCAATGAAGTCCAACTGGCGAGCTTGTCGGTTTGAGGCTTTATCGAGCTTCTGACGAAAGGCGAAGATGATTGGCTTGTGGTCCGTATAGATGTGGCAGCTTCGTCCTTCCAGCATGAACTTGAAGTGCCGCATGGCGAAGTAGATGGCGGTCAATTCACGGTCGTAGGTGCTGTAGCGAAGCTGGGCTTTGTCGAATTTCTTCGAGAAAAAACCCAAAGGTTGAGCTTGCCCATCGACGATTTGGTGCAACACTGCACCTGCAGCAATGTCCGAGGCGTCGACCCAGAGCGATAGTTCGGCGGATTTGGCGGGATGCGAAAGAAGCGTTGCTTGGGCGAGCTGCTGCTTGCATCGCTCGAAAGCTGCGAGGGTTTCATCACTCCAGGTCAATGGTGTACGATCGTTGCGCTTGTTGCCGGGGGTCATCGCCAGCAGCGGAATTTGAGCCTCGATCGCATTCGGGACGAATCTTCGATAAAAGTTGATCATCGCCAAGAAGCTTTTCAACTCCTTCACTGTGGATGGTAGCTTGAAATTCTGGATGGCCTCCACTCGGTCAGGAAGCGGGCGAATCCCTTCGGCTGAGACGGAATGTCCCAGAAAATCGAGTGCTTCACGGCCGAATTCGCATTTGGCAACGTTTATTGCCAGGTTGTGCTGCTTGAGTCTCTCAAACAGCTGACGTAGATGGTCCCGATGCTCTTCGGGCGACGACGAGGCAATGAACAGATCATCGATGTAGGGAAAAATAAAATCCAATCCACGAACGACTTCGTGAATGAGCCGTTGAAAGGTTTGGGCCGCATTCCTCAATCCAAACGTCATGAACGAAAATTCAAACAGCCCGAATGGCGTCGTGATGGCCGTTTTTGGAATGTCGTCGGGATGAATTGGCACCCGATGGAACGCCTTCTGCAAGTCAACTTTGGAAAAAATAGTTTTACCTTGCAAAATGGTCGTGAAGTCCTGCAGGTACGGCAGGGGGTATCGATCCGGAACGGTTTGGGCATTCAACGCACGATAGTCTCCACATGGTCGCCAGGAGCCGTCTGCCTTCTTCACCATATGGAGCGGGCTGGCCCAGTTGCTGCTGGACGGTCGGCAGATTCCTAGCTTCATTAGGTGCTCGAATTCAGTGCGCGCTGCTTCGAGTTTGTCCGGTGGGAGTCGTCGCGGTCTGGCATAGACGGGCTGACCGGTCGTCTCGATGCGATGCACAATCGAGGATTTGCTGATCGTACCCGGCGGGGCGAGCCGAGTGATACTAGGAAATTCTGCCAGTAGTTCAGCATACGGCGACACTGCACTAAAAGTCTTGATCGAGAACTCACTAGTACGCGCGAGGACACCGGCGGATTCGAGATTGGTGGTGTTATCGATCAGACGGTTTCGTTTTAAATCGATCAGTAAATCGAAATTGCAAATAAAGTCCGCACCAATTATTCCCGATGTCACATTCGCGATTAGAAATGTCCACAAAAACTCGCGGCGCAGTCCAAGGTTCACTTTAAGAAGCACTTCACCGTACACTTCTATTGGCGTTCCGTTCGCGGCGAACAATTTCGTGGATGTTGGCTTCACTTTTGCTGAATGCAATCCTTTCGGCACTACGGACACATCGGCACCAGTGTCGATTAAAAACTGCATAGCGGTGGTCGAGTCCGTAATTTTGAGGCGATAGATTGCGGCTGTGGTAGAAAGTTCGCCAATTTCCCCCACAGTATCAGCAGAGTGACGTCATTGCTGGTTCGATGAGGCCTGCTGGCTTGTAGAGCAGGGCTTTCGGCATCTTCGGGCATCGTTCCCGAATGTTCGATGGTACCAGCATGGGCCGGACGATGAATCCCTCTCGCGATTGGCACTTCGCTTTTCACCTCCACGAGAACGGGAACGGGAACGACCACGAACACTTTTCTGGATAGGCAGCATCTTTTCGAGCCGCCGCGAGAGCTCGGCGATTTCCCGTTTCAGGTCCTGAATTGGATCGATGGCTGCAACTTCTGCGGGTTTCGTTGCCGCCATCGCTGCATTTTGCACGTTGCTGTCCAGGGCGTTGATCTTTCGCAGAACCATCGAATCTACAATGGCGTCGGCGATGGTGATTTTGTCCGCCGCGTCGCCTCTCGATGCAATCACCGCTGCTTGGGCATGTGGAGGCAATCTGGTTGCCCAAAGGTCGAGTAGCACCGCTTCTCCGAGGGAGCTTCCAGCTACGCGCTTCATCTCGTTGAAGAGCTGGCTTGGCTTGAGGTCCCCTAGAGGCATATCGGACAGCACACGTTGAAGACGCCGCTGCTGGCTGTCGGCGAAATACGCTATCAGCTTCGTCTTGATGTAGGCGTACTTATCGTTCGCTGGAGTGGCATCGACAATCGACCGCAGCTCGGTCAGCTTGTTTGGAGGAACCTGTGCCATCACGATATTGTACCGACGGGAATCGTGTTGGGCACCGATGCCTGACGCGGCGAACCAGAATTCGAGCGACATAAAATAGGTCTCGATATTCGTGTCGGCCATGCTGGGAGGATTGAGACGCGGCGCATTAATTGTTTCGACAGCCGGCTGAGCTATCGGGGGAATCACCCCACTGGCGCTAGATTTATCCTCCATCGTCGCACTTGCACGTAGTCGACCGAAAAAACTACTTCGAATCGCGATTCGCGGTACCCGTGATCGACAAAATTAGCGATTTGTGGTAATTAATCACGTCGGGGTCACCACTTTAGCGTACACTCAATTATTCGCGGGGTTTTCTCTAGCGAAAAGAGATGGTGTGAACCGATTGAGATGTAAGCTAATACTAATCATGTTCAGTTTATTAAAATTCAATCAGTGGTACATTGTCTGCTATTGTAAGTGTGGATGGTATGATTGGTACAATAGTGTGTTGTGTCGAGAGAAATTTGAGAGCTATTGCAGGTACTATTGATGATAGCTGTCGGTGTAGTGGAGGACCTTTCGGTCGTGGATGCAGCAGCCAGATCGGATGCTGTGGATGTCGCACCGATTGATGATGCGACAGGGATGAAGCTGATGATGCTACAGAAATAAATAGATTATTGCCTTGCATCCCTGCAACATTATGATGTAGTATGTAAGTTGGTTGTTTTTTTTTTGTTTTTTTTTTTCTCCGGCAGCGTCTCGAAAAATTTATTATTTTTTTTTATTCATATAGTGAAATCCAGATTTGATGGAATATAAAATGCAAATTGTTTTTGGTTGACAGAAATGATCTTCTGAAAAATGATTCAATTGTGATCAATTGGTTCTTTTTCCTTACTTTCAAGTTTGTCACATAATTTGCCGAAGGCATAAGGCTAATGAAGTAGGCCAATTCATGGTGAAATATTTGATTAATATTACACATGTTAAACCTATTAAGAAAAAAGGCAAAAAAAAACATTTTTCGAAAAAAAAAATATTCGAAAATATATATTTAAAAAACAATATTCGAAAAAAAAAGTAAGATATGTTCGAAAAAAAAAACAAAAAAAAAAGTATTTCGAAAAAAAAATATAATTAAATGCCATTTTTAAAAGTTCACAAAATATAGTTCGTATTTAATTCGTACTTTTTACTCTTTAAAAATAAGGGAGTATTTCTTTTACTTTTTATTTGACTGATTAACTTAATTGATATAGGAGACGGAATTTGAATTTTTCGTAGGGACAGAATAGGGTCAGAAGGATCATGGAGCGGTGGTCTGCGATGCTAGTCATGCCGACAAGGACGAGCCGTTGGGAGTTGCCCGATCAAGACAAACAAGGTTTACACGTTTGAAGGTGATGGTTTAGCGCCGTTGGAGAAATGCCGGGATGTTGCTGCTTAAATTGCCATGTTAGACCGGAAATCCTAGTCTTTGATTTCGGGAGTAAGTTATGCATTTGGAATGGGAAGAATATTCCGAGCTGTGCCAAAGGAGGAGTCATTAGGCATCTGAAATGCTTCGCAAGAGTACTATATGACATGTGCCGACAAACTTCACGGAGTTGAACGGTGACATGGAAGAGACACTCGTCGAATCTCTGAGAGTGGTTCGATGGAATGGGAATGGTGATAGGTAGCTAAAACTACTCAACACATGAAAACGACTTTGTACAGATAGAAGGTTACGTGCAATGGAAGGATGTTGGTTACTATTTTGGAGGTACTCCGAGTTTAAAGAATATGGCGGTTGGTTGAGAGATTTCGTTCAATGGATAACCCTACAAATAACCCGTTTTTGGTGCTTGAAATCTAGTTCCGGTCGATGAATTTCTACTGCAACACAAACACGAAGCGGCTTTTTTTGATAGACTCGAGCGTCTGGAGGAAGGTGAATCATCTTAGAGTAGGGAAAGAAATAAGGATTAGTTTAGTTCGTTTTTGCAAGATAATCTTTAATTCGCAAATGTATACGCTAGCCGAATGCCTACTGCAAGTTTTTCTTTGCTTCACAAATAAAAACTTAATTTAAGGGGGGGGGGCGGATGTAGCGGTTCTGCCGACCGAAGGAAGCATTTCCCTCCCTGTATCGAATAAATCTAAAGATCAATGATCACCATTGATCTAAGAAAGACCCTTTATTTCCTCATGGTGCTCCACGCAATTAGTGGATTACATCACATGTGGATTTCACGGTCAAGTTTATAGACCAACGCCGGTTAACCAAGAAACAAGCGATGCAAGCAGAGAGAATGCTTACTGCTTGTTGCTGGTTGACCTGGTGATATAACGTTCTCGCTCCAATGCCGGAGAAATGTTTTTCTTTTAATTTTTTGTTTGTCGCCCGGCAGCGCTGACTGAACCCCAACAAGGTCTCAGTCACGCGGCCGAACTAATGAAGCCAGAGTGGACGACGCCCGTTTTGGCTTTTCTCTTTTCTCTTATTTCTTTTCAGATCGGGAGAATGAGTTTTTGCGACGGCAAGTTAAAAGACCGGGTCTTTTAACTTGCCGTCGGGGCGGCGTTGTATTGTTGTGGTGCGCGTTTTGGACTGTCCGCGGGGTCCGTTTGCCGGCCGATCGTTGTCGCCCGTGTCGCTGTGTGGTTGATCGTTGGCTGCTGGTGTTCAGAAGCTGGTGTTTAGAAGCTGGTGTTTATAGGAGTTAAGAATTGAGCCTTAAGAGTGTTAGAGTAGTGTTTGATCGTGAATAAAGTTTAGAAATAATTTCGACATTAGTGTTAGCAGTCAGTTAGATGTGAAAGAAATCCAGTGCCGTGCCGCTCACGGCTCTACACTTGTAAGGAAGTCAAAGGTGCTTCCGTGCCCGTTGTCCCCTTAATGGGCGACCAAAGAATCACTAAACATCCGTGGCAGATAATAGCTATCGATTTTATTGGTCCTTTGCCACGTAGTAAAAAACATATTTTAGTCATGTTAGATCTTTACAGTAAGTGGATCATGCTAACTCCCGTACGAAAGGTCGATAGTGCCTCATTATGCACTATAGTTCGCGATCAGTGGTTCTTCAGGAATTCTACACCTGAAGTAATCATAACTGATAACGCCTCATGCTTCCTATCGAAAGAATTTAAGCTTCTTTTAGAACGTTTCAATATTCGGCACTGGCTTAACGCCAAGTACCACTGTCAAGCGAATCCCGTTGAGCGGGTAAATCGCACCGTAAACGCGGCTATTAGAACCTATGTAAAAGAAGACCATCGATTGTGGGATTCTAAACTGTCAGAAATAGAAACTATTTTGAATTCCTCAGTTCATTCAGTGACCAAGATGACACCCTTTTTCATCACTCACGGTCACGAACTGTTTATTAAAGGATCCGATCATAAGAGCCCACCAGCCGATCAGGATCAAACGCTTGAGCAACGTTCCGATACTCAAAGAAAGTTGTTCGAGAAAATCTACGTTATTGTAGAAAAGGATCTAAAAGATGCGTATGACTCTGGAAAGCAAAGATACAATCTCAGACATCGTCATCCTGCGAAGAGTTTTGAACTTGGACAGAATGTTTACTACAGAAACATGAAACAATCAAGTGCGGCACAAAACTACAACGCAAAATATGGTTCTATGTATCTGCCTGCTCAGGTAAAGGCTAAGTTAGGATCTTCGGCCTACGAGATCATGGACCCGAATGGCAAATCCTTAGGAATCTGGCATGCATCTCATCTCAAACCTGCTTAATTCGTACATTATTCTTCGCTATTTAACCGTCACTATACGAACGGTGGCGACGAAATTAATCGGTAATCCTCGAATGAACTCGATCATTAGTTGTCTGTAAACAAAACAGCTCCGGTTAGATCGTTTGTCTGGATCCAATGAATCAGCGGCGAACTAAAAGACTAAAAGGAAACAAACGAGAGCAAGCGTTAGAAACAGTAGCAAGTTCGAAAAACCGTGTCACGATTTCCATAAATAGAGTTTTCACAATTTTCCCCTGAAGATGAAAGTTGATGTGGGTTTGAGAAATAAATGCAAATAAATGTGAACGATTGTCATTAGGTTTGATAGATCGTTTCGATTATTCGAACTTGGTCATCGGCTCACATCTCGTACATGTGGCCATGAGTTCGAATTGGGCACAGATTATAAATTTAATTCTTCAATAAATCAAATTATTTTTCCGTCTGTGTCTGAAATAGAAAATCCTCCGTTCAACTTAATTAGTGATTGATTAAGTTTCACCATGAGACGATAGCGTCTATGGTACCGTAATATCTATGATCTCTTAGAGTTAGTCCATGTACAGATAGTAGTAAGATAGGTTAAAGTTGTGTGACTGCGTGAATGAATGAGATTGGGAAGGGTACCCGTTTGAATTGCAGATGAATGAATGTGTGAATGGGATAAATAATACAGAATGCACCAGTAATCATGAAACATGCCGAGTAATAGTTTTCCTCTTAAATTGAGGGAGTACAATAAAACGCACTTTGATAGAGAGACATGTTTTCTCAGAAAAGGGTAAATAGAATGAACTTATCGTATCGTTACCAATGATGATTTAAAAACAAATGTGTATCGAAGAAAAACCTCTAAACAATGGTTATAAGTACAATATTAGATCCGGACCTACTACCCATTGATGTAAATAATTTTGAAATTGAATATTAACTACACGATGATAGACGAAAAATTACCCAAAATTGTGTATTTTTTCCCCGAGGAGGAGAACATTGTAACCTCTTCAAGAGTTCCCAACTTGGAATTTAAAAATTTGATGATAGTTTTGCCTACAAATAAATATGTCATTAAATGTAAATTTCCCACATGCAAATAATGCCTAGGATTATATAAAAAAAACAATCGATTTAAATATTATGGATTGGGGTTCGTTCACGATAGATTGATGATAGAAGCACATCACTTTCGAAGATGGTAGCCCTCTACTGCTCGGCTCTATGAACCTCCAGAAATCTACCTACGATCCTACTTCGGCTGAAATTCCCGAAGAGCACAAAACCCGAGGAAGCACGTGACCGAATGGGGAGGTAGACAAACCGATCGAGCGATTATATCGACTTCCGCCTGCTGAGCTATATAAGACCCCTCCCAATTAAGGAGAGGTCTCTTGATCCTGGGATTGCGTTAGGTGAAGTTCTTCAAGTTTTTACCAAAGTTCACGAGTTTGACTCACAAGTAGTGGAACGTTGAGTGATACGAGCTAAACGTTAAGGAGCTAAGACTCGCTCAGCTCAAGTGTTCTTATTTCGCGTGTGATGTAGATCGATCCACGATTGAAGATAGTGTACCGTAGTTAGTGTACCATCAACCAGTGGTTAGCCACGAGAAAACCACGTGACCAACGCCTCCCAGAAGACCGAAGGTACTGACAGTCACCTCCGGAGTCCATCGACCGTCCGTTAACATACGGTCACTGGATCCGAAATCTCGGAAGCGCCGTCCACCCCCCCCCCCCCTTCGTCCAGGGGGCCGGAATCACCCTCCCATTCCGGCAGATACGTGCTGGAATCCCGACGCCACGGCCGTGCAGGTCCACCGTGTGTAAGTAGAGCTACCGATCAGTGAGTGCAAATTAGAAATTAGACAGTTGCGAATAAATTACGAATATTTAGACATTTGAACCCATCCCCCTTGTGTCGCGTTCGTTATTTGCATGCATCAAGTGGTTGATTTTCAGGTTGAGAACTACGTGTGAAGAAGAGGTAAGTTTTCCTTAGTGCGGTGTGCTGCCGGCCCTGAGATCTAAAGAGGTGAGCTGGCCTAGGGCGTTCGGACGTCCATGCCACAGACGCATGGGCGTCATCGGTAGTTACATGTTCCTGAGAAGCTTCCAAACGGCGAACAAATTGCAATCCGACAAACTGTTGCGCAGCAACAACTATAAGGCGTACATCCCACGAAGCTTCGTGTCGGTGACGGGTGTCGTGGCTGGCGTGCCGACAGACATGACAATCGACTAAATACAAGACAACATCGCGTGTCAGTACCCAATCTTGGCCATCAATCGCTTGCACCGATACGTCTCTGGTAGAAAAATGGAAGCCCACCGAATCAGCATCACGTTTCGAGCAAGTACTCTGCCGGCGGAAGTTCACCTCTTCTGCTGTATCAACTCAGTACGACCATTTGTAAACAAGCCAGTACTCTGCCTAAACTGTCTCAGGTACAACCATGCCACGGATAGCTGCAGATCCAAAAAGCGGTGCCCGAACTGCACTCAGCAGCACGAGGGACTCGAACAAGGAGACTGCCCTAACAAAGCTAAGTGCCTGTACTGTAAGGAGGAACCGAACCACAGGACGTCGGATGAACAATGCGCGGAAAGGCAGAGACAGAGGAATATAAAAATGATCATGGCCAAATCCACCCTGACCTACATGGAAGCTGGAAGGAACAATTCCCGATTTTCACTGAAAATCGGTACAACCTGCTTGAAAATACTGAGGAGTTCCCGACTCTCCCAACTACCTTCGCCAAAATGACAGCTGGTCATTATAAAACCAAAAGCACGCAGCAATATCGTCCACAAAAACCCAAACGACCGAACGAGGACGTGATCATCGCGGATCAAGTACAGGTGTTTGCTGAGCCGAAGAAGAAGAAAGTTAATGCGGAAAAGGAGACTGAGAAGAACGGAGTAGCTCTTTTCAATACCTACAAAGCATCCGATTTTGAACGTTTCGTGCAGCGCATCGAGGAGCAGCGTAAACAACAGCAAAGCCACGGATACGAGCGTGGAGCCATGGAGTATGCTGAAGAAGAAGGAGCAACAGGTATGACAAACAGCCCCAGGAGTTGCAACACCGCAACGAACGTGACGAGACATGGTAGGATCCGGAGTCGCAGTCCTGATAACAGAATCTAAAACAATGTAATCGTAAGTAATGCCAGTAGATGTAAGAATTTTCCAGCTTAACATCTAAAGCTTGGAAAAGAATAAGGAAGAATTAGCCAGAGTCTTGATTGAAGAAGAGTACAATGTAGCCTTAATATCTGAGAGTTGCAGTAAGAGAGAACTAGAGAATAATAAATATAAAGTGCCAGGGTTCTTCACGTTCCTCGACTCGTGGGAGGACGGATATGGGGGCGCTGGTATACTTGTCGATAAAAAGCTGAAATCAAGAGAGATAGTCTTACCGAAATTCCCAAAAATCCAAGCGGTCGTGCGCTTACTAGTAGGTCATGATATCGTCGTAATGTCAGTATATGTAGCCCCCAATATTTCCCACTTTTTGCTGAAGCAGTGCATGGAGGTATTATTCCTAGCTGTGAGAGGACATCAAAGGGTACTCATAGGTGGTGATTTTAACGCGCATCACGCGACATGGGACCCGCACCATATGGACAACAAAGGTACTGTTCCATTCGACCTGATAAATGAAGAGGCGTTCATACTTATGAACGAACGGCAGGTGACGTTTGTCCCGACTGAATTGAACAAGACTCCATCAGCCATTGATCTGGTACTGGTAAGCCCACAGCTTTATCAGGACACTAGCATGAAAGTTTTGAACTTCGGAATAGGCAGTCGACATCTCGCTCTGGAAACCATCATACAACGTTCCCAGCAACAGACTTATAGGTTCTTCATCAACAAGGTTAAGGTGGCTCAAGGCATTAGCCAGCTCAACAGGTATGACGTAGGCAGCTATAGGGAATTACAGGAGCAAACGAAAAGGATAACGAGAAACGCCAAGCAGCGGGACAAGTTTGTTCCCAAGTTTTGGTGGAGTAACGAAGAAGAAGTGGCCTGGCAGGAAAAGAGAGTAGCAAGAGATAGGTTCAATCGAAAAGGTGATTTGGAGTCCTTGCTCGATTTCAAGAGGAAAGAAGCGATTTTCAACAAAAAGAAGCGCGAATCTTCAAAAGTAAAATTTGAGAAATTCATAGCAAGTTTTGATCCGAGAACTCCAGCGAAGGAAATCTGGGACAAATTGGGAAGACTTACTGGTAGAAAGAAGAAAAGGGAGAACGTTCTTGTCCACGATGATCCTGAATTGGCTAGGGCTTTTTTGGACAAATATTTTCCATTAGAAGATGAAGCCGAATCTACTCCTTCATATTTGCCCAACTACGACATACTTTCGCTTACCTTTTGGAATCAATACCTGGCAAAAAAAATCCTCTCCTACGGCTCCAGGGCCGGATGGGATTTCTTATAGCTCGCTAAAACTATTAACTGCGGATGTGACAAACGCACTCATACATGATATGAACCATATCTGGAGAACGCAAGCTATTCCGGAAGACATGAAAGCTATCAAAGTGGTGACGATACCCAAGCCGGGGAAGAACCCGGAAACGATTGATTGTACTAGACCCCTCTCGATGCTGAACTGTGGAATGAAGATCCTCAACGCTGCTATATTGGGTAGTCTGCAAGGTCACCTTAAAGCCCAACATATACTTCCGGATTTGTCGTTCGGTTTTAGAAAAGGAATGTCCACTGTCAACTGTCTGGAGTACGTTACCAACATGCTGTTCTTAGCAAAACGAGAAAAACGACCTGCAGCGGTCATTTTCATAGACCTTTCTAACGCGTTTAACGCAGTTAAGCTACAAACCCTAGAACAAACCATGTTGTCTCTCAACGTCCCACCTGAATATGCCAGCTGGGTAATGGCATTGTTAGCAGACAGAAAAATACAGTTGCAGGTAGGAAAAGAAATACTAACTCGCCACGTCAGCAAGGGACTCCCTCAAGGGGACATCCTATCACCTACCCTTTTCAATATCTATACAGCAAAACTCCATGATATTCAGGTAGAAGGCGTTACCCTCGTGCAGTATGCAGATGATTTTGCGGTTGTGATTATAGGTGACAGTGAAGAAGAAATCAATGAACACGCAGAAAAAAGCATAGTAAAATCAAAAATATTTCAGGTAAACTCAAATGAATTGTCAATTTGTTCTGGCAACAAAAATAATATTGTTTGGAGCAAATCGAACGTCACATTTGAAGCAAATTCAATCCATTTTTGAAACAAACATGTATCACTTTTAATTTGTGTACTTAGTGCTAACGTAAGAACAAACACGACAATCACGAAACGCGACGCGAGATAAGACACGACACTTATGGTTCTTACAATCGTCAAAATAATTAAAAAATTAGCTTAATGCCGACCGGTTTCGGGCTCGATGCAGCCCATCTACGGGACAATGTCCGACTCACAAAGCACAGTCGGACATTGTCCCGTAGATGGGCTGCATCGAGCTCGAAACCGGTCGGCATTAAGGTAATTTTTTAATTATATTGACGATTGTAAGAACCATAAGTGTCGTGTCTTATCTCGCGTCGCGTTTCGTGATTAAACATGTATCTTCTGACTGGTTATGTTAGAAACAAATGTAAAAATTTTTGTTTTTTTTTTGTGGCAGGTTGGCCCTACGGAAATATTTGTTTTCCAATTAAATTTACAAAACTATTTTCTTCTCTAGGAAAATCCACTTCCCGCGTGGCACTTTCTATGCCAACATCATGTAGATAACATACGCTCCCGAAATCAATGGGATTTCGTGTAAACTTTTGGTGAAACTTGCCTTTTTTGCAAGAGGAAAACTTGTTTGGTGATGCAGCTGGAACTTGAGAATTTTGTTTATGTTCTCGACGGCGGAACGGGGGGCTCTTCAATGGGTATTGTAGAAATCAATATGTAATTGAGTTTGTTTTATAAATTAATATTTTAGTTTTAAATATTTTATCAGTTTACCGAATAAACATGAATATTTTTGTTTCAAACGAACGAAATTTGTCTCCGTGAACGTGGTAACCGCTTCATGGAATTCTTCATCGAATCGACTGCTCAACTTTGCTGTTAATGTCCAGAAAACCAAAATCGTACTGTTCGCTAATTCCCCAATTAAATTGCAGATCATTGTTGGTGAGGAGAGGATAGAAATGGTTCACATGCACCGATACCTAGGACTATGGATGGATAGAGGGCTCAGATTTGGTGCACACATCCGTGATCTGTTACAGAGGGCCGCGGATCGGCTAAATATGCTTAAAGTAATTAGCGGAACTAGGTATGGAGGCCATCCTGCAACCCTCAGTATGGCTTACAACGCTTTTTTCCGAGGCTTCATAGAGTATGGTGCCAGTATATACAGCTCTGCTAGCAAGACAAACCTAGAAAAGATAGATACGCTCAACAATGCTTGTCTTCGGAAGATAACTGGTTGTACAAAGACAACGCCAAGGAATACACTCCAGTCCATAGCAGCTCAACCGCCACTTCGGTACAGGCGGCTGAAAGTTGTGGGGAAACAAGTGGCCAAACATTGCTACCGGAAAACGCCTATTTGGGAACAAATTACGAACGGAGTTGACGACGGTGTTGACGAGCGGAAGAGATACTCCTATCTCGAACAATTAGCCACACAACATGCCGAAATTTTCAAATACATGTCAAATACAATGACTGCTACTCCGCTGCCCAGAACGGTCCATATAGCTGCAACACTAAACGAGGAGAATTGGTCCAAAAAGCAGACGGATACAAGAGTGCTGAAGCAACTAACATTATCGCTGATACACGGAAAATATCAAGGTCAACAAATAGTATACACCGATGCTTCAAGTGATCAAAAGGAGTGTGGAATAGGACTATACCATGAATCGGGTAACTTTATGCTGAGCCTCAAGCTGGAGAACTACGTCTGCATAATGTCGGCGGAGATCGAAGCTATTCACGTGCACTACAATACATTAACCGCAACGGATTAATCAACACTGTGATAATGACGGATTCCAGATCTGGATGGGAATATCTTCGAAATCAGCTAGACAACGATGAGAGAGACACGGTGATAGACAAGATCCTCATGATGGCTGCAGTTACTAGAACATCGATTCAATGGGTGCCAGGACATGTTGGCGTACGCGGTAATGAGATTGCCGATCAATTGGCGAAACAGGCACTGAGTGGGAACAACGTATATAGCAACAAAATACTCTTCCACGACGCGGTTGGTTACTTCGAAAGACTCTGCGATGAAAGCGCCCAGCAGTGGTATTTGGAATACACTACTGAGCTAGGAAAAGGCCGCAAGTATTTCCAAATACAAAATACGATTCCACAAAAGCCCTGGCACTATAAACTGGATCTCGATAATAAGCAAATTTGTACTCTCAATCGGCTACTCTCCGGGCATGACTTTTCTCGTTTCTGGCTACACAAAATGAAACTGGCTGACGATTGCATCTGTGAAAGTTGTAACACGATGGACAACGCTGAACACATACTTTTCTTCTGTGTGAAATACGCCGTCACGAGTGTCGTCGTCCCGCTCCACGTTTTCCATCGCTTCGCGTCGGGTGCCGCTTGTTCGGCTGCTGCCGCTAGAGTGCCGGCCGAAAGTAGCTGGGCTTCTTTAGTGCTGCACGAGAGCGGTGGCCGTCGTCGAGATCAGCCGACTTCCAAGTGCCGCTCGCTCTGCTGCTGCCTCTCGTTCTGCTGCTGCCGCTCGTTCTGCTGCTGCCGCTCGGTCTGCTGCTGTTGCTGGAGCTGTTGCGCCTTTGAAATCCGTTGCAAGAATGATCCTCTCAGAGACGGGCACCTGTATTTATATTTGCGTAGAGGTACCCCTGTTTTTTTCAAAAGCAATCTGATTGGTGGACGGAATCGACCAATGATGGACAAGCTGTTTCGGATAGGTGTGATTGGTTCGACAGTTCGACCAAGCAAAGTGGATTGCTAATAGTCGCCCTTATGGTTGATTTGTTGTATTAGGAATTTCTTTCATTCATTTTTTTTAACAATCAATTTTCATTTAATTTTACTTAGGTTTAATGCTCATTTCCTTTATCTCTACATGTCATCTCACCTCCACACTTATTCAAAAATTGTATACAGCAACATCTCATCGAATCTCTTAGGTTTTCGTAGTTGACGCTTGGGTCGCTCGTTACAAGCAATAATTGGCTGTCCATTGCTTTGTTCGAAACTTCCTTCGTCACGTGTCTCTGATATTGATTTGCCACCAGGATGTTGATACATAGGAGTTGTGATCATCTCCTGATCATCTGCTGCGGGCAACTCTGCAGAAAATAGAACAGAAATGTTGAAAACGTGAAGGAAAACAAATATTATTGATTTCTTACCCAATGAAGAGTCCCAATCCATACTTGAATTGTTTTCGACGTTTGTTTTTTCGAGCAAATCTTCAATTCGTTTGGCATCTGCTACGTTTCTAGAGAAAAGGACACCTCGATCGCTGCGAACTACTATTTTTGCCCCGTCTCTTGTTACAATTGTAAACATTTCGCTGCCAAAGTTTGGGTCGGATTGGAAACGTCTCATCTGAGTCAAAAACACTCTGTCCCCCACGTTCAAATCAGAAGGCCTGGCACCGCGTCTCGCATCTGCATATTGCTTGCTAACCAACTTGGACATGGCATCCTTTTCGCTAATGTCCTGCCGGTCGATGGTATCTGATGTGCCTGGCCACATGCAAGGAAATGTGCCTCTGAACTTTCTTCCTACTAAAAGCTCGAACGGGGTGACGCCCAATCTCGAATGAGGCCTTATCTTGTTATGCACATGTACGTAGTTATCAAGAGCTTGCTTCCAGTCCACATTATCCAGTTTGGCCGCTGCTAACGCCTTTTTGATGCCTTCATTTTGTCTTCCCACAGCACCGTTGGTCTGTGGACTCAGTGGGATCGATTTTCGAATTTTGATGCCTTTTTTTCCCAGGTTTTGACGAATTTGGGGCTTTGAAAAGGGGGACCATTGTCACTTTGCAAAATCAGCGGATAACCCCAATTCAGGAAAACTTTGTTCAAGGCTGTGTTCGTAGTTTCTGCGTCCATAGATTTCATTTCAATGACGTGGAGGTAACGTGAATACGTATCCACTATCACCAGAAATTCTCCAGTCCCAAAACATTTATCGGTGAAGAAGTCAATTTGAAGGACTTCCCAGGGGCCGCTTGGGAGATCTCTGCTGCTCAGTGGTATCGGTCGATTTCTTTTAGACAATCGCAGACACGTTTCACATTGCTTTAAGCGATCTTCCACATCTTTGCTGAGTCCTGGCCACCAGAAGAAGTCCCTCAAAATTCTTTTTGTGGAACCTACTCCAGGGTGCCCTTGATGAGCAGAATCAATTGCCTTTTGCCGCAGAGTACTGGGGAGTACAATCTGATCGTTTCGATACAGCAAGGATCCAAAAACGTGTAGCTCTTTCGCTTGGCATTCGAAACGTCGCAAATCAGTTTCCCAGAATCCGGTTTTGATCGCAGTTTTCACTCGACGTATCTCTTCGTTATCTTGTGCGTGAGACTCAATATCGTTCAGCGATATTTCGAGCTTGCCCGTGTCCAGGAAGTAAAGCAAATGTTTCTCGTCCGCATCGTCAAAAGATTCCGCTGTTTGGGATCTTTCAACAAGTCTAGAAAGTGCATCCGCTAGATTTGTTTCGCCCGGTACTCGTTTAACATCGAATCGATATGGCTGTAGTCTCAGCGCCCAAGCCTCTGCCCTCGAGACAGCTCTTTTGCCGATACGATGCAAACCTCCGAAAATGTACTCATTAGACTCGGCATCCGTTCTTACTGTGAAATTGAGGCTAAACAAATACATAGAAAAACGCTCTATTCCCCACACCATTGCCAAAGCTTCTCGTTGTGTCTGCGGATACCTTTGTTCCGTCTCCGATAGCGTCTTGGACGCGCATCCAATCACTCTCGGTACCGATTTGGCGTCAAATTGCACCAGCACTGCTCCCAAGCCGTAGAGCGATGCATCCACGTATATTTCCGTTCTATCGACCTTGTTGAAATATCCCAATTTGGTGATAACGTTCAGGGCATCGTTTTTCAGGTACTCGAACTCATTTTGAAGTTCCTGGTTCCAATAAAAATGTACTGCTTTGGCCAGTTCTCGGAGCCTTTGAGTTTTATCCGCACGATTGTGAATAAAACGATCCACAAAGTTAATTAATCCCAAAAAACTTTTAACCTCGCCAATAGTTTCAGGATTTCTAAACCCTTTTATGGCTGCAATTTTGTCGTCTGAAATCATCCATCCTTCAGAAGAAATCGTGTTTCCTATGAAATTGACGGACTGCTTGCCAAAAACACATTTTTCTTTGTTTATCTTGACGTTATGTTCTTTTAGGCATGCCATGACCTTCGCTAGATTTTCATCGTGTTCCTCCTTTGTCCGTCCCGATACCATAATATCGTCCAGATAGTTTACGCTCCCTTTACATCCGGCCAATACAACGGTCTGCAGCGCCTCCTGGAAGATGTCCGGCGCATTACATAGACCGAATGGGAGTCGCCGATATCGGTACATTTGATCACCAGCAAAGAAGTTCGTAAGATGGCGTGAATCTTCATTCAACTCCACGTGGAAAAATGCGCTTGACAGATCGATGGTTGAAAACCACTGCGCTCCGTGAAGCTCTAGAAGAATGGACTCAAACGTCGGCATTTTAAAGGGCGTTCTGTAAATACACCGATTAGGTCCTCTGAGGTCTGTTACTAGGCGGATATCGTTTTTTTTCTTTTAGGAACGACCAATAACGACGAGCAAAATGATCGGTCCATATCGGTTGTAACTGCTTCGATTATACCAGCAGATAAGAGGTCCTGTAGCTTTTTCTTAGTGAGGTCTCTGTATACAGCCGGTATGTGGGTGTAGACATTCCGGGAAGGAGGCATGGTCTTGTCGTAGCATAATGAAACTGGAGTTATTCCGAATTTTGGAAACTCTTCGGTGTGGTTCTGTACTTGGTAGCAAAACGCGTTGAGTTCGCATTTCCATGGGTAGTTCATATGGAGATCATTAACTGGAACATTTAAACCCACATCCAGAACGCTTTATCGTATGGCCGTATTAAATCCCAATAGAGATCGAACCTCGTCAATAACATAAAATTTTTCGATTGAAACTGGTCTGTCTTCAGAAACAATCAATTCGGCCGAAAAGTTCGCAACTACCTTTACTTCACCATCAGAAGCATAAGCCTTGAGCCTCTTGTCCGAAGAATACTTCAACGCGAGTATGTTGTCCTTACTGTCTGAGTTGGACAGAATTCGCTCAAAATCCTGCTTCGTGACAGTGTTAACTTGGGCCCCTGATTCAATGAAAAATTTCACAGGTGTTTTCGCCACAAGGGCGTCGATGTAAGCCGTGCTTTCGGTAACGATTCTCTGAATAACACGTGACGACCTCATTTGCTTTAAAGTGCTGTTGCCGTCGGATGTATCTGACGTTTTATTTAAAATCCTTTGTGTAGTCTGGAAGCAGTAAATTCATTCATTTTTTAAGGGTTCTTGCATAGATTTTGAAAAGAAAAAAATATAGCATGAAGAAACTGTTCTCATATTTGAAATAGTTATTTGCTTAACGAATTCATTTATTTGCATCAAATAATAAAAGAATGCTAAAAAAACTCAAATTATGACGAAACGTCTTCAACTTCTCGTACCTCATCTTTCATGTCTCCTGCATCCTCGATAGCTGCAATCTTGGAGTTAACCGCTTCCTCGCGGAGTTCATTACGAAGCTTGCGAGATCCAGATGGTCCCGCTTGACCTACCGCTTCCGAACATACCCGTGCGATATGGCCCACTTTACCGCAGTTACGGCAAACTTTTTGGATCACTGGACATTGATTGGGATGATGGAAAATGCTGCCGCAACGCCAACAGTTATTACCACTTCCATGCACACTTTTTCCTGGTGTCATAAGGAACAACTAGGCATAAATCCTACAAAAACTTCCATTATCCCTTTCACCAAACGGAGGAAGGTCCAACTGAAACCCCTTTTCTTGAATCATACACAACTAGTTTATTCAAGCGAAGTAAAATATCAAGGTGTCATACTCGACGCAAAACTGAATTGGAACTCTCATCTCCAATCAGTTGTGCAGAAAGGTCTCAATACACTTTGGGTTTGTTCAAAAACCCTGGGTAAAAGATGGGGCCTAAAACCAAGTATGATCATGTGGATATATAAAACCATTGTTCGTCCCAGGACTACTTACGCTTCCCTTGTCTGGTGGCCTAAAACTAATGAGGCTGCTGCAAGGGCCAAGCTCAACAAAATCCAACGCACCGCTTGCATAGCGATCACTGGTGCAGTTCGTAGTACACCCACTTTGGCCCTAGACGCAATGCTTCACCTGCCCCGGTTAGATCAATTCATAAAGCTGGAAGCGGAAAAAAGTGCTCTAAGGTTAAAGAGAACAAAAACGCTGCTGTCGGGAGACCTTACGGGTCACCTCAGCATATTAAATGAATTTGCCATAAATCCCGCAATAGGAATTTGTAGTGACTGGATGGAAACGGTAGTCAATTATGACTTACCTTACGATGTGCTCATTCCTTCCCGCCAGGAGTGGGAAGGAGGTGGACCCAGCGTTCCAACAGGCTCTATAAATTTCTTCACAGATGGTTCGAAAATGAATAATCTGACAGGCTCCGGAATCTATGGCCCTAGAACAAAAATCTCTGTCCACTTAGGACAGTGGCCCACAGTATTTCAGGCGGAAATACATGCAATATTAGAATGCGTGTTATTATGCCTGAGGAGAAAGTATAGGTTTGCAAAAATATGTATTTTCTCTGACAGCTAAGCGGCACTTAAGTCGCTTAATAACTACACTTGTAACTCAAAGCTAGTGTGGGAATGCATTCTGGATTTGAAAAACTTATCCATACGCAATCGAGTCTACCTATATTGGATCCCAGGACATACGGGTCTAGAGGGAAACGAGATTGCTGATGAGCTAGCCAGAAATGGATCTAATGAAAGGTTCATTGGCCCTGAGCCCTTCTGCGGGATCTCAGACTGCTCTGTAAAAATGGAACTGAACAAATACAGGGGATAGACAAAATGATCGGGACAGGCAAAACTTTCCCTTCTCAAAAAATTTTCAAATGGCTGTAACTTTTCGATAAGTGCATCAAATATTCTTAAATTTTCACTGTAAGTTGATCAACTATTTGTGTATCAGTGAACAAAATTCGGAAAAGGTCGAACGATTCTGGACGAAGTTATAAAGATTCAAAAAAAAGGTAAATTTATCCGATAGTCAACTTTGAGCTGCTATATCTCCGGATTTAATGAACCGAATGTAATGAAATTTTGACCATTTATGACTTATATAATGAGCTTCGGAAAACATTTGACATAACTAAAAATTCTTAACACCGATGAAAATTATAACGATTAGATTATTTTTCTTATAAAACACCAAATTTTCTTAAATTTCAACATCGTTTAAAAATTCAAGATGCTAATTATAGTTCATTTAAATTCCCTCTGATTCTCTTGAATACAGATATGTTTTGAAAAAAAGTAACAACATAGGCGGCAATTCATTGAAAAAGTAATGGGATGCATATTAAAAATAGACCAATTTACAAAAAATCATAAAATTAATGAAATCGCTATAACTTTTTCTCTCGTTAATAACTTCAAGTTGTGTCAAACGTTTTTCAGAGCTCATTATATGAGTCATAAATGGACAAAATTTCATTGCATTCGGTTCATTGAATCCGGAGATGTAACAGCTCAAATTTGGCTATCGGATAATTCTACCTTTTTCTAAAATGCTTATAACTTCGTGCAGAATAGCCCGATCTTTTCCAAATTTTGTCCACTAATACACAACTAGTTGATCAACTTACAGTGAAAATTTTAGAATATTTGATGCACTAATCGAAAAGTTACAGCTAATGGAACATTTTTTGAAAAGTGGAAATTTTACCTGTCCCGATCATTTTGTCTATCCCCTGTATATGGTCAGTCAAATCACATCAAACTAGAATGCACTTCCCCATACGAGCCAATCTAAAAGGCTCGTAACGATAAACCCCAAGAAAACCCAACAACTATTAGGTCTCAACAAAAGGGATCTCAACATCTACACCGGTCTAATAACTGGACACTGCCCCTGCAGATACCATCTACAAAAGATCGGAGCAATCCAAACCTCAAATTGCCGCTTCTGTGACCAGGAGAGGGAAACATCAGAACACATCCTCTGCTATTGCAGTGCACTCACTCAACATAGGTTCAAAGTTCTCAGCAAGCCCTTTTTAGGGCCTGCTGACATATGGATCTTATCTCCCAAGGACGTGGTTGGCTTCATAAAGCTAGTCTCGCCAGAATGGGGGAGTCACATACTGTAACTCAGGATCTCTATTCATCAATAATAGATGGTCTTGAGTTCAGTCGATACCAAGGTATCTCAGTGACAAATATGTTTCTGAGATAACTTGCGTACCTCACAGCAAAACGGTATATCACAATAGTTCTAAAATCTGGACGCAGTGATCTTCACCCGACAAACGAGAGAGATGCACTGGATTATGTTGAAATCCGCGATTGGGCAATCCACGACCTCGTCCTCGGTATGATCCGTGTCGTCCCCTGATTCCGAACCGCCAGTTTTCGGAAAAGTTAGATCTGTAGTTGTTCTGAGTTTGCCGGGGTTGCTGCGAGAAAGCTGCGATCGTTTTACACTCCTGTTGGCTGTGGCTACGCTGAAATTCTTCCTCATTTGCTTTCTCAAGTTCTCTATCTCTCACCAGATCAATCAGGTGCTTTATCGATCCCTCCTCTCCTCTTCTTGGCGTAACGTCCTCACTGGGACAAAGCCTGCTTCTCAGCTTAGTGTTCTACGAGCACTTCCACAGTTATTAACTGAGAGCTTCCTCTGCCAATGACCATTTTGCATGTGTATATCGTGTGGCAGGCACGAAGATACTCTATGCCCAAGGAAATCAAGGAAATTTCCTTTACGAAAAGATCCTGGACTGACCGGGAATCGAACCCGTCACCCTCAGCATGGTCATGCTGAATACCCGTGCGTTTACCGCCTCGGCTATATGGGCCCTATAGCCTTACAAGCTTATCGATCCCTGTCTTACCCAATTCCGATGGGCAAGAACTCGGACCCTGGCATCCAAAGCACCTTTCGTGATGACGCGCACAACGGCCTCCATTTCCTCTTCGTCGGTGTAATTACACAACTTGGCAGCAGTTCCCACACGCCTGACGAACTGGATGCTTTGTTCTGTAGGGGCTTGTGCCATGTTCATCAGTTTGCCCCTCTGTGCTAGGATGCATGTTCGTGAGCCAAAATATTCTTCAAGACGCTCCATGGCATTGGAGAAAAGGTTCGTGATCTCACTAGACATCTCTGGAACGGACACCGTTGTTTGATAAATTTCACGCAGCTTCGGTCCCGCTTTTACTTTGAAAAGCCCGAACAAAGTGAGCTCATCGGTAATTAGTCTGATGGAGGAAATGAATGTGTCCTTCCAATACTCGTATGCGCGTTTATCGATTTCACTCTCTCCCTCCGATGGAGTGCATTCAGGTATATTGATCGTACTCAATGTCCAGCTGCTCATGGTCGTCAGCAAACTCACGTCGTTTCTCGGGACCGCCGGTTCATCGTGATTTTCAGACATCTTATCAACAGTCATCACATCGGTATCGTCCTCAGAGAAATCCTCCTCGCAATCAGTTTGCTTGTCTAAAACTGATTCTTCGAGCCGAGCAATGCGAGCCCGCAATGATTCATTTTCATCAAGGGCAGCTTGCAATCGCTTTTTCATAGCCGATTTCGATTCTCTGAATATCAACAATTGAAAATAAAAATTAAGGTTTGTTCGGGTTTCAAATTCTGATTATCAATATTTTTCTGAACGATGTCAAATAAAATCTAGACCAAATAAAAAAATATTTCACTAACAAAACTTGGCTTGGGCTATATTTTCTTTTCTAAACGTCGTAACTCGATTGTTGTTTGAAAGTAACAACTGAGCACTGATCAAATTCGATTCTAACCAAACATTTCATCCTATTTTCCAAAACTGTTATCATGATTCTCATTTCAATTATTTATTTTTTTTAGAATATTTGCCAGTATGTACTAACTTTGTAATTGATCGTTCTTTGTTCGCAGTCGTATGGCCATTTTTTTTAAGCTTGCTTTAAGCTTAAGACGAACGCAGGTCTATTTCCACCGAAAAATTCATTTCAATCAGGAAATCATTAAGCTCTCCCCGTCTCCTTCCACCGGCGAGGCCTTCGCGAAAAATCAATTTGTATTATAAGCTTGCATCGTGATCGCCCATCTCCGTCGAACACCAAGCTCTGTCCAAATATTCCGCCTATTTCCATCGGAATATCGAAAACGGTAACAGTTGCACTCTCCGTCCATCTCCACCGAAGAGGCAATAAATTTATATCGTATTTGGCTCTCCTTGCTTGCATCGTGATCGTCTATCTCCACCGAACACCAAGGCAATTGCAAAACATTTCGTCCATTTCCGCCGAAATATTTGTCGTGGTATCATTTCACTCACTTCATACTCACCTCACAACGTGGATGACTGCGCCATTGTCCTCGTCCCGCTCCACGTTTTCCATCGCTTCGCGTCGGGTGCCGCTTGTTTGGCTGCTGCCGCTAGAGTGCCGGCCGAAAGTAGCTGGGTTTCTTTAGTGCTGCACGAGAGCGGTGGCCGTCGTCGAGATCAGCCGACTTCCAAGTGCCGCTCGCTCTGCTGCTGCCTCTCGTTCTGCTGCTGCCGCTCGTTCTGCTGCTGCCGCTCGGTCTGCTGCTGTTGCTGGAGCTGTTGCGCCTTTGAAATCCGTTGCAAGAATGATCCTCTCAGAGACGGGCACCTGTATTTATATTTGCGTAGAGGTACCCCTGTTTTTTTCAAAAGCAATCTGATTGGTGGACGGAATCGACCAATGATGGACAAGCTATTTCGGATAGGTGTGATTGGTTCGACAGTTCGACCAAGCAAAGCGGATTGCTAATAGTCGCCCTTATGGTTGATTTGTTGTATTAGGGATTTCTTTCATTCATTTTTTTAACAATCAATTTTCATTTAATTTTACTTAGGTTTAATGCTCATTTCCTTTATCTCTACAACGAGAAGCAAATACGAACTGGATAAATTCAGCAACATAGGGTATCGCGCCACTTGGGCGGTGATTCTATATTCGTCTGTTTGCCACTATAACTCAGTCAATTTTGAACCAATCGACTTGAAATGTTGTACACGGGTAGATACTATACCTATCTCACTACATTCCAAAAGTTGTGCCAATTGGTTCAAATTTGACTGAGTTATAGCCTTACTACATCTATTGTCCACTAGAAATCATTGTTCTTAAAGTTAATGAAGTGTTGCAACACTGCGGCTATGAAAGCTTTTAAACGTCGAAAACGTTCTAAATTTCGCCATTTCAAAACAACTGGGGCAATACGCCCCATCTAGGGAAAAACGTCCAGCTCCGTGATAAAACTGTCCCAGGGGGTAATTCCACCACATGCTTATCCAAGAAGGGTCTTTCAACAACTGTTTAACGGCATAAAAGTTGTAAAGTAACACAAGGGAACAGAACTATCTTCGTTTACAATGAAGTCTGCTAACAAGAGGCAGAATATTACGTCAAAACCCTCGTTTTCAGACTTTTTGGCATTTTTATTGCTCTTCCGTACCAATCAACGAACGGTCCAGCTTGGTGGCAATTATTCTTCAATATATAGGGATTGTAATCGATCACGCATGCAAAAAGCGCTTATTACGCTAGAAAATAAAGGAGGGCGTTTTGCCCCGCTGGGGCGCATTATACCCTTTTACCCTATATATCTTTATATAAAAATGCAGTGGCATACGTGCGACCGCTCATAACTCGCGAATGGCACGTCAGATTTGAGTCGTCTTTGTTTTGTCCTGTTAGTTTTCACCCAAGGAACAGTGAAAAAAAATGACACGATCGATTCACGTGTTTTGACTTTTGAACTGATTCAAAAGCAACAACGTTAGTTTGATGTGTGGATGGACACTACCTAGTTCAATATAAGCTTCAAATATATTTTTTAAATATTGTTTCGATAGTAATGAAAAAGTTTGTGAAGAAAAATGTTTCAAACTAACGACCATTATTTTGTAAACAAAAAAAAGGGTGTTGCAACTTGCAAGTACTACAAATTGCCTGAAATCTGTGTCCGTTGTGCTCAAAAGTTGCCTCATCAGCTTAAGCATTTTGCGACAGAAATAATGAAGATAAAGCCTGCTTTTCCATACACTTCCTGTAGTGCTATCTTCGAGGAGTCAGGATCGGCAAAAAACAATTGAGTTTTCTTCTTATTTTTTTTAATCTTCTAGTTCTTCTTAGGTGCGCAGAATTAGGAACTGGTTTTAAATGGTAGTCCTAATTCTGCGTTAATGCGGAAAAGGGTAAAATTAGGCAGTTACTGTGATGTAAACTTCGAGCAGAAAATTCTGATATAATTTAGTCCAATAAGACCTAGCAAATACCGAATTTGACCATTTTGTGAGGTTTTCGGGAAATATCGGCTTTCCCGCGTTTTTGTATGGCTTTAAGACTATAAAAGCAGATCAGATTCTTGTCCATAGAACATTAGTGTAAGAAATTCTGTAGAAGTTTGTCTAAGAAATCCTCTACATAGAGATGAGGGGAAGTTACATATGTCGATTCGGCAACGCTGTTTGTTTTGTTTACAACAGCTTCCAACACTTGCCACAAAGCAAGATGTTCAAACTTTTTGCGTGACTTTATTGTGGTGCAAGTTGTTTTGTTTACGTTTGCTAATTATATTCGGTCTCCAGATAGTCTAGTGGTTAAGGCTATGAATCGCCAATCCGGAGACGGCGGGTTCGATTCCCGTTCCAGGGACTCCCTGGGCATAGTGTATCATTGTACTTGCCTCACAATATACAAATTCATGCAATGGCAGGCAAAGGAAGCCCTTCAATTAATAACTGTGGAAGTGCTCAAAGAACACTAAGTTGAAGAGAGACAGGCCAAGTCCCAGTGGGGACGTAGAGCCATAAAAAGAAGAATTATATTCGAACTTTTTTACCCAAATTTGAAAAAAAATAACAGCGCAATTGAAGAAATCTGAAATGCATTACAAAGAACAGCGCAAACCAAATCGGCAGAAGTGCATCAAGCAGCAGCAATGAAACTTTTTTCGAGAAGAGCAGCGACAAAAGTTTCTTCATGTGCATAAGCAGAATTAATTAAGATAATACTTCTTACTAATTTACATATGCCATCAAATTCTCGATAGTAAAAATAAATATTTGTAATACGTTTATTGTCGATTGCAATACCGGTCAAACAACGCCTTCTTACAAACGATAAACATGTTCATTTGGCTCACATTTTGACAGTTCTCTCTGCTCGATTGGCTCACAATGGCCGCCTCCGCACATCTCTATAATGTAGGATTACTAGTTTGTCCAATATAATAAGAAACTTGACAAGATAAGTGTATATGTATATACATGTATAGGAATTAATAAAACTGACAAACCTCAATAAAGTTTTCCATAGTTGTGCCCATTGAACTGCTGTGAGCCGTGTAATCAGTAATTGTCTCCGAAACTGACCAACACAGCACCGGACCCCAGACAGACGCTGGAATGTGCGTTAACATTTTTAGTCCTTCGAGCCGGATTTGTCAGTGCTGTGTCTTGAAGAACTGCATGTCGTCCATAGTGAATTTGTGCAACGAAGAATCCCATTGGACCATATTCTATCTGTGGTGATATGATGGCTGAACACAGAAGAATTTGGAACCCGCGTTTGGCAGCCATCTGAATGCTGGCTCACAAAAAAAATTTCACTTGTGAATTCACTAAACGAGACATAATTGTGATCATAAATCCAAATTTTTGCTTGATGCAACTGCTTGCTGTGTAGTCGTGAAAATGTATACAACTTAATGAAAGCAGAAAGTACGGAGCAAGGAGACGAAGATCAGTGACGTTTAGTTGAGCTGGACTGGTGGTGATTCCGAGAAGTATTGATATGCATTGGAAACGAGCCACTCTGAAACAGTCGTGGGAATTCAATGAAAAGTGCTTTATCGCCAACGGTCATTTCAAATCGTGAAGTGAATTCGCTTTCCCACTCAACAATACGGAGCGTGTTATAAGCGATTCGTTCTCCAATACAAACGAAAGAATCAGCAGTTCAATATGAAAGCGAAAGTAGATAGAAAACCGAAACCAAAACAAACGGAGACAATTGTTCGAGTCTTCGGTAGCTGATGTTGTGATTTATTCGTACTTACTGACCTACTTCGAGAAACTGGGTCAACTGCATCATCAGATTTCCAATGCATCGCACAGTGGTCCAGAACAGGATGTTCGTCGTCGTAAGGAAGATAGAAAGGCAATTGGAGAAGTTCGACACAGAAGTGTTCGAACATAATTTGACCGTCCTGACAGTCAAAGGATATCACTGGTACTAACAAGTACCCACGGAAGCCACAGAGCTGGCCTCTGTTCCCAGCTTGCTCATCAATCAGGCTATCGCTAACGTTGTTCCACAGAACTTTGTTAAGGTGAAACGGGACGCCGTGTTATTTTTCCTATCTTGCCTCTCTTTCTAACAATTTGCCTCGCGTTTTTGAAGATGGTAATCTCGAGTTCTATCGCACTGAAGATGCTGAAAAACAATCAGCATATGCACTAGTGTGGTACACGCTTGTATGGAAAAAATAAATCCTCGCTCCAGTCGACTTTTTAGATCCCATTTAGGTCCCATATGAACTGTACAAAATTTCAGCGCAATCGGTGAAACTATAATTTAGCGCAAGCGGTTCAAAGTTTACATAGAATTTACTATGGGAAAAGTAACACTTTCAAAAAAAAAATCCCAGAGATCGCCGCTTGTCTCCTTAATTCAAATCGATCAACGCTTCTTGTAGAAAAATCATTTATGAAACTTTCCTTCGAAGACCGCAAAACAGTTGGATGCTTGTGGAAAAAGTTATTGATTTATTACCGATTAGTGATCCAACGAACGGCTTTTTGTTTTGTTTATCAGCAGCACTGCTGCTGCCGTTGTTGCATGGGGTGGCGGGAGGCATCACCACCCCCAGAAACAGCAGCAGCCAAGGCAGCAGCTACAGTGCTGCTGATAAAACAAAACAAAAAGCCGGTCGTTGGATCACTAATCGGTAATAAATCAATAACTTTTTCCACAAGCATCCAATTGTTTTGCGGTCTTCGAAGGAAAGTTTCATAATTGATTTTTCTACAAGAAACATTGATCGATTTAAATTAAGGAGACAAGGGACGACCTCTGGGATTTTTTATCTGAAAGTGTAACTTTTCCCATAGTAAATCCTATGAAAACTTTGAACCGCTTGCGCTAAATTATAGTTTCACCAATTGCGCTGAAATTTTGCACAGTTCATATGGGACCAAAATGGGATCTAAAAAGTCGACTGGAGCGAGGATTTGATATTTGTCCCATACTAATATGCACTGCAAGTGAGCATACACAGTGATAGGTTTTTGTTGCAAAATATGAAGTAGAATCTGAGATTACCATCTTAGTAGCAACAGAGCAATGGCGGATATTTCCCCGACCGTCCCATCCGCCCTTAAGGCAGATCTATTCGCAACGATGCATGCGCTACTACGGTTTCGGTTGCATCCAATAGCTACGGACATACGGACCTACAGAATCCTGTTCATCGTTTTATTCTGTCAGGATGGAACGGAACCCAGACATCGGTATACAGTCCGATTCCGGCTAGCTAGCCAGCAGTTCAACGATCGAAGTCCCTGAAGCAGGAGGAAAGGTAGACATGCGCTATTGACCACTCAGGGTTTAAAAGCATCCAAGCCATCGGTATAAGGCCCGATGGTGCCTCACGAGCTAGTCAGCAGTCCAGCGATCGCATTCGTTAGAGCGTGAGGGAAGAGAAATGTCTACCGTTGTCCACCAGGACCGAACAGTATCCGAGCCATAGGTATCAAGTCCGATGGTGCCTCGTGAGCCAGACAGTTGGCCATTAGTCCAGCGAATGACGTCGCTGGAACATGAGGATCAATATTGACACGATACGTTACGAGTTCACTCTGCAAGAGTGAACGCTGCACATTTACAGCAGTTAGTAATTGTGTGTACCTGTCAGCTTGCCACAGTAGCAAGCTCTCCATTTTCTGTGCGCTCGCAGGGATGGAGTTTGGATCTGCCCGGCTAGGGAGATCACTACTTCACAACGGTGAAGTTTCAGTCGGTTCAACTAGTTCCTCATCCGGAGGTCCCTAAAGGCTAGATCAAAATTCGAAGGAGCGCATTAGGTGTATCGTGTCATCAGTCAGCCCATATTTGGAAATGATCAGCTTTCCTCATTCAGCACCTGTACCCAGTCCAGAGGTCATCGATCACGTCATGAGATGTGTACGGAGGCCAACCGGCCTCCGTTTCCAGGCGAGTTATTTTATTGTACTGTTTTTCGGTTGTAAAAGCACCCTCTCATATTTTCCAGAGGCTTCGTCGCAGCTTTGGGTATTTCTAGACACCTTTCGACTTTCTGCTTGCAACGCCCATGGAATCATCACACTCAGAGTAACAACTGCACAGGTGGAAGTAACGGATCATTATTCAGGCATGCTGATTATCGAAAGGCACATCAAACTTCTCACAGAAGAGATTCGTTTCGAGTCTGCCCACCATGGGAGACAACCTTCACGGACTCGTGTGAAGGCAATACAGTAGGGAGCGCAATTCGATGATCGTCGGAAACTGCAACTTTTCCAACATTCAGTCGAGCGCTGGTCACCAGGAATCAATGAAATTCATCAGTGCTTGAGGCATCTACGCAAGCTTGAAAGATCTCATCCAAGAAATATTCATGCCAACAATTTGTTGTTAGCTGGCCTCCGAAGCAAGTTATCGGATCTGCCCGTCAAGGGAAACAACTTCACAGCCGTCAGTCTTAACTGGCACCTCAACATCAGTTAGATCAGCAATGCCTTCGTGGAGAAATATTACGTCGGCCCAGAGGTGGATTTCAGTCGATGAATCAATGGATCACCACAAAACCATCATCCTACCACATCGCGGGGATTATCGGCGTCAACGGGCTTCTTTCGGCGGCCTGAGGGCCTCCATCCAGGAATCATCGCCAAGGACGACTATGGATAGTCCTAATGAATGTCTGCGCTGCGCTACCAAGGACTCACGAAGTCGCAGGATGAAGACATCAGCAGGCGTTGTCAACAATGTACACTCCCGTTCAAAAGTTTGGGGTCACCCCCACAAAAACAATTCATGTTTTAAGGCCCATATATCCGCCAATTTGTTTTTCACGGATTCCCGGATAAACTGATACGGTTGATCAAGGCGACGATGGATCGAGTGATGTGCGTAGTTCGAGTATCAGGGACACTCTCGAGTCCCTTCGAATCTCGCAGAGGGTTACGGCAAGGTGATGGTCTTTCGTGCTTGCTGTTCAACATTGCTTTGGAGGGTGTAATAAGAAGAGCGGAGATAAACACGAGTGGGACGATTTTCACGAGGTCCGTTCAGCTGCTTGGTTTCGCCGATGATATTGATATTATTGCTCGTAAATTTGAGACGATGGCGGAAACGTACCTCCGACTAAAGAGTGAAGCCAGGCGAATTGGATTAGTCATTAATGTGTCGAAGACAAAGTACATGATGGCAAAGGGCTCCAGGGAGGAATCACCGCGCCCGCCACCCCGAATTCATATCGACGGTGATGAAATCGAGGTGGTTGAAGAATTCGTGTACTTGGGCTCACTGGTGACCGACGACAACGACACCAGCAGATAAATTCAGAGGCGCATTGTGGCAGGAAATCGTGCCTACTTTGGACTCCGCAGAACTCTACGATCGAATAAAGTTCGCCGTAACACGAAGTTAACCATCTACAAAACGTTGATTAGACCGGTCGTCCTCTATGGGCACGAAACATGGACCCTACGTGAAGAGGTCCAACGCGTCCTTGGAGTTTTCGAACGGAAGGTGTTGCGTACCATCTACGGCGGAGTGCAGATGGAAGACGGGACCTGGAGAAGGCGAATGAACCACGAGCTGCATTAGCTGCTGGGAGAACCAACCATCGTCCATACCGCGAAAATCGGGAGGCTACGGTGGGCGGGTCACGTCATCAGGATGTCGGATAGCAACCCGACTAAAGTGGTTCCCGAGAGTCATCCGACCGGTACAAGAAGACGTGGAGCGCAGCGAGCTAGGTGGGTCGACCAAGTGGAGGACGATCTGCGGACCCTACGCAGAGTGCGAAACTGGAGACAAACAGCCATGGACCGAGTGGAATGGAGGCGGCTACTATGTACAGCAGAGGCCACCCCGACCTTAGCCTGACCGGTAAGGTAAGGTATATCCGCCAATTTGCGTCCGATTTCAAAATCCTAGGTTTCATTCAAAAGATAATAAGTCAAAGAAACTTTGAACATGATTTAAAAGAAACTTTTTCAAAAAAAAATTGTATGTAAACTTAACCCAAAGTTGCCAAATTTTCTAAAAAATGAATATAAACTTACGGCAGTGTAGCTGGAAGTTGGGTCGACCAAATTTTAAGATGAGAGCGGTAATATGACCCATTTTCTATTAGCTTTCAACTGCTTTTTACAGAACTAAGCTAAAAAATGGTTGCTTTCGACTGTGGGAACTTTAGCTGGGAAACGTGATATTCTCGGCCTTTGCAGTCTTAAAGAGCAGCGAGAAACGATATTCTCTCTACATCCGACGGTTTCGGTAATATATTTTACCTTTTTCAAGGATTAGAGGTTACGTTCTCTTGTACATGTATAGTAATGCTCTACATCGGATAGTCTTGGTACATGGGTTTCGAGATGGCGCCCGTTGCGGTGCATGTGTCGCGAAATTTTTGCGAGCTACTGTATCGTGGGAGGCTTTTTGCTATAAAAATCTAGCTTTTTGGCTCGCGTTCTATGCTATAATCGCACTGTTTTATCGCCTACGCTTTTGACCTAAACAGTTCGTGGCTGTTTTCGCTAACTCTTGAGTACTACGTTTACCTTCCAAGCGCCCAGGTCGAGATTTCGGGGAAGGTCGCCGACGCATCTTTGACCTGCGAAACGATAATGCAAGGCTGTGGTCGTTTCCATAACCCCTTTCTACTTTCTGTCCAGACATTGGATTGCCGGCAACTGCATTCGCTCTCCCAGGAGGGAGAGAAGAAGGCTTACACACCATCTGATGAATTTTGTGTGACCTTCTCCGGATCAGCATTACCTGATCTGCTGGTGATTGGCAAACTTCGGCTACTTGTGAGGCTGTATGTACCGAAGGTAATGAACTGCACCAATTGCAAGCAGTTGGGCCACACCGCCCAATAGTGCTGCAACAAACCTCACTGTGCAACATGCGGGGAGAGACATGTGGACGGTGCGTGTAAAACGCCGCCCAAGTGTATTTACTGTGGTAGCGACCATCCACATGATCTGATTGCTTGCCCAAGGTACATACAGCAGAAAAAACATCAAAAACAGTCATTGCAGCAGCGATCACGGCGAAGCTACGCCGAAATGCTGAAAAAAGCTATCTCTAGATGATCAGAGCTCTGACTCTGAGGTCGGGGACGGGATTCCCATTGTTTTCAAGGGTGAAACGAGGAAACGGATGATGCCCCAGAGATCCACCAAAAAACCTCGGAATCTGTCTAGCAGTGACCCCCCAACTCACCGTGACAAATTCTAGGAGTGTTAAGAAAGGCGCCAAACGTTCACCTCCTGAATTCAAAATCCAAGATGAACGAGACTTTCCTTCGCTCTCGGGAACATAAAAAATCCCAGATGTTCCTATTTTTTCGACTTCTCAGCCAGAGGGACAGCATTCGGAGAACCAGGAACAACGCCTTGGTGCTCCGATGTTTACTTCTTTAATGCTTCTTACTCAGTGAAGAGCATTGTCAAAGCACTGCTTCCTTGTGTGGTTCCTTTTTTGAAGCAGTTGGCTTCTAAAATGCCCCTCCTTGCGACAATCGTATCTTTCTAATTAACCACCGAGGTCGAAGATATGATTTCTGTGCTACACAGGAACTGTCGTAGTATTCACCGAAATTAGCCGCTTTCAAATTTTTTAGTAAAAATTTACAATGCGATGTTTTTGCGTTATCCGAAACATGGCTGACACCTGATGTAATCTTACCTTTTTCCGATTTCAACATTACTCGTACGGAGGGGTGCTTTTAGGGATCAAAAAGCAGCACTCATTTTACAGAGTCGATTTTCATCCGATGACAGGCATCGAAGCCATCGCATATGAGGTGACTATCCGAGGTAAAACCCTCAGTGTTGCCTCCATTTATCTTCCACCGAGAACTGCGATATCTCGCAGGGATCTCACCCACATCTGCTCGGTTATGCCTGAGTCACGGCTGCTCCTGGGAGAATTTAACTCCCATGGTACAGGCTGGGGGGAACTGTACGATGACAGCCGTTCAAGTTTGATATATGACCTCTGCGACGACTTCAACATGACAATTTTGAACACCGGAGAAGTTACGCGAGTGGATCCACCAGCAAAAGATGGCAGTCCTAGAGACAGCCGATCAGACCTCTCAATCGGTTCGAGCTCACTATCGCTGGAGTGCACATGGAGGGTTATCCAGGATCCCCATGGTAGTGATCACCTTCCGTTCGTTGTTTCTATTTCCAATGGTTCACATCAACCTCCTCCATCTATCGACATTTCCTACGACCTCACGAAACACATTGAATGGGGGAAGTACGCGGAAGCAATTATCGACGGTGAGCAATCGGTAGAAGTTCTTCCACCGCTGGAAGAGTATCGGTTCCTATCAGAACTGATCATCAGTAGCACTCTTCAGGTACAACGTCGGCCAGTGTCAGGTTCGTCGGTTCGCAGGAAACCCCCCAATCCGTGGTGGGATAGCGAGTGTACGGAAATCTATCGCAAGAAATCCGCTGCGTTCAAAGAGTTTCGGAAATGCGGTTCAGTCGAAAACTTTAAGCGGTACACTTTCCTTGAAAGCAAGTTTAAGAACTTGATAAAGGTGAAAAAGGGGTTACTGGCATGGGTTGTCGAGGGTTTGTCACGCGAGACATCGATGAGAACTCTTTGGAACGTCGGGAGAAGAATGCGTAACGCGTCGTCGGTTACCGAAGATCGAGAAAGCTCTCCTCGATGGATTCTCAAGTTCGCAAAAAAAACTTTGTTCAGATTCCGTACCCGTGGAGCGAATAATTCGTGACGTTTCCGAGGATAGAGACGATATGGATAGGCCGTTTTTGATGGTAGAATTCTCACTTGCTCTTCTTTCATGTAACAATTCCGCTCCAGAAATGGATCGAATTAAGTTCAACTTGCTTAAAAACCTCCCCGACGTCGCTAAGAGGCGCTTGTTGAACTACCTCTGACACGATCCTCCGGATTCTTGGTACGGCAATTCTTCAAAAATCGCTGAACGTAGGCAAGAACACGCTGCAGTTTACGTAGAGATCCGAATTTCTTAAACAGTGGCAGATTGTCACAATTCACAACGGGCATTGCCACGACCGAAACTGGTTTCATTTCAGGCATCAAGCCATCAGGCAGTTGATCAAGAACTGGTGATTCGTATATCTTCGTTTGGAGAAAAGGAGGCCCTTCCCACCATAGCGAGTTTTCCTTCAAACTACGTGGGAGCTGGCCGCGAGATATCACATTGGCCGGGTTGTCTTTAGACCGGACGTAACGCCATTTGTAGAGACCACAGTCCCTTGATATCTCCACCACACGATTCTGAACGAATGGCTGCAGTTTCGCTGGCGCCTTCTGCAGCCACGAGAGGACAATCTGACTGTCCGACCAAAAGCAAACGGAAGAGAATTGAACATGCAACGTCGATTGAACCTTTTTCACTAACCTGGACAGCAGCACGGCTGCGCACAGTTCCTTTCGAGGGATTGTCAACTCTTTCAGAGAGGCAATCTTAGACTTGCTACACAACAACCTGACGACACAACAATCATTTGGGAGAATACTGCTAACATACAGACAGGCACCGTACGCTATTCCTGAAGCGTCTGCGAACCCGTGTAGCTCAAGAGACTCATACGCGGGACCGGTTACTGGTCTGGGAATTTCGATGTCGCGAACGGATGCTAGAGAATTGCGAAGCTGTAACCAGTCTCTTAGGATGTCGTCAGAGAGAGGCTCATCCCAACCTATTTTTGCAGCCCAGGTTTGCTACATCAAACGCTTAGCCAGCACGGTAATTGGAGCAAGTAAGCCCAACGGGTCAAACATTTTCGCAATTTCGGAGAACAGCTGACGCTTTGTCACAGCTGACTCTTCGGACGAAGGGGATTGACAAAATAGAAACTCATCGCTCCTCGGCTTCCACGTTAATCCGAGAGTCTTCATCACTTCATTTGCCGACAGATCATCAAGAAGAACTAGTTTTTCACGCTCAGCCTCAGGGACATCCTGAAGAATCGCTTCATCGTTGGCGCACTACTTATGCAGCGGAAAACCACCCCTGGCTAGTAACGTTTGGAGCTGTTGACGACATTCAATGGCTTCTTGAATGGTTTTCGCTCCCAACAACACATCATCAACATAGCAGTCCTCTTGTATCACGCGAGCTGCAAGAGGGAAATCGGCTCCTTCATCGACACTCAGTTGAACTACCCAGGTAACCACTAAGCACTGTTCTGAGCATTATAACAGCCATTAAACAGCTTTTCAGTGCTAAATAGCTCTATATAAGCATTCCTAATGCTTATAGGCACTATAACCAGTAAGAACTTAAATAAGCCCTGTAAGCCTATATAAAGCCTACAAGCTGTAAAGAAGTTTGTCAGTGCTGTCACAGGGCTTGGAGCACATGACGTTTAATCAATCAAAATAGATTTCGACCAAAACAGACTCGAGTCGGTCATGATCAATACATTTTTAACATCCATGTCGGACGGGTTTGGTGTAATGGGATTATTTGTGTTGTTGGAATGTTTATCGGAATGGCGTTGTTGAATAGATAATGGAATCTGGTAATCTTGATTATTCCATTTTTTTTTTCAATCAAGACAAACTCCAGCTCGTTTCCCCCTTCTTTTGAAACGTTTCCCGAACATTTATATAAACATTGCTTCTCCTGCATCAATTCCTGCGTTCGTCACCACCAAGCTTACCACTGAATCATCCTCATCCCTTATCATTTTCAACCTTCGAGGTTGTTTTTCATGGTTTAAATACTAGTTTGATCACATCATTCCCATGGTGCATTGGTGGAGCAGATGAGAAAGACAACGGACTTGGACTTGATCAGGAACCCGGAGGACAACAGCTAGAATCTGGATGAAGTAGCAAAAAAGCAACTTGAATGGAAGCGAAGGAAGTTAAAAAAGAACAGGAGATAAATAAAATATTGTTTTTCTTTTTTCTTTGTCTCACTTTTGACAACTTTCGCTCCAGAGACTTGGTACGATATTTTAAAGTTGGCCGTATATCAACCGAATAATTCGCCAGAGGTGGCTTTTGAGCAGCTCTATAAGAGGATTTAGAACCAATTAGCTCTGTTAGCCCAGTTCTACATTCGACTATAGAGCCGACGTAATGCCATTTTTACGGCTTAATGGTTACTTGGGTAGGGACCTGGTAGCCAAGAAAGGAGCAGCAGAAGTTCCTTACGTAACAGTCACTAACTCGAGAACCTTGATGGGATCGGTTGGGTTGAACCGCCAGAAAATTCTCTGCAACGAGGTTTGTTCAGGATCAATCAAAATCTGCCGATACATTTTTTGAATATCAGCGGTAAAGACAAAAGGATGTTAACGAAATCGCAACAGAATTGACATCAAGTCATTCTGAACGACGGGACCTATCTTCAACACATCGTTGAGAGACACCCCAGACACGGGTTTCGCCGACGCATCAAACACAACCCTTAACTTTGTGCTTTCGCTCGACGGCCTGTAGACGGCATGATGCGGCATGTAGTAAGAGTACTGCAGACGGAGCTCGGGATCTTTCAGCAACCGTCTTTCGAGAAAGAAAAAAACGACGAAGGGCCAATGTACGATTATCAGAAAGTTCGTGTACATTTTCACGGATCGGTAGCTTCACTATATATCTACCGTTGACATCACGTCGATACGAGTTACGAAACAATTCCTCACACTCTTCTTCTTCTCCTGTGGGAGCGGAGCAAACTTCAACCTCCTCGATCTCCCAAAAACGTTTGACTGTCTCTGTTGCGGCGTGTTGCAGTGGACTGTAAAACTGCTTTTCTTCTCCAGGCTGCCTTGATTGCAGCGCGCCCGCCGGTCTCACGTGTGACGTTAACCAATGCCGGTTCTTCATCACGGATTTCACCAGCGATCACCCATCCTAGCTCAGTTTCACGCAACTCGGGAAGACACTCAGCAAGAACGATATGGCCTATCTTCAAGAGCTCAAAGAAATGACCCATCCCGATCAGTAATTCACCTGAGGCTGGAACATTAAAATTAGGATCGGCCAACTTGATATTGGATGGAATATTCCACTCATAAATGTTGATTGACCTGGACGGCAACGGATTAGTGATCTTCGCGGTGACCAAGCATTGGAGAGTCGTTTGATAGTCGCTGTACTGCGAACGAAGGCTCACATCGACCAGACAGTTGGACTTACATATGAACTAGCAACACTGCCGTGCTGTGAAGTTGTGTGTTTTGTTTAGTGCTATCTATTTCTGTCGTATTCGTTGAAATTTACTCCCATTATTATCCGCTGCCTCATCATCCTACGCTCCCGATCTCGACTCAAACGCCGCATATACTGCTCGCTACATTCAGTCAGGTAGGATTAGTGAAATTACATAATTTCCGAGCTGGCTTGAGTGTGGTCTGAGTAAGCCTCCCACCGCAATTGCCCGAAAAAACAATCTCCCACCTCGCCGCTCTCCACCTGCACTGCCGCTGCAGCTTGCCCACCACCCCACCGCCCACCGAAACGTAAACAAAAACAATAATATTCACCAGCTGAACATATCGTCGCTGCCTCATCAACTCCAGACGTGCAATATTTTGTGCCCATCTGTACTGGTTTTGCCAATATACAGCACCTCGTTCTGCTCATCTTCTCATTCCGACATCCGAAATACCCACCGAAGCTTCGCCCAGACTCACAAATCGATATTTTTGCATCGCTGCAACCATCACCGCCGTCATTCAACCTCGATCGTAAAGGTAAACAAGGCCTCAGCATCTAAACCTGCGTTGACTGTGTGAGTAGTGCGATACCAGTGAACAATCAATTTTATATTGTTTGAGATCTGTCATCCTCAACTAACCGTCGTCGGCCGTGTCAGTGGCGCCATCTACTCGTCAGTGATTGAACTTTCGTTAGAGCATCCCCACCGTTGCTGTTATCTTACAGTACCAAATGACGACATTGGATGTTTGTCATAGCTGCGCTCGCAGCATTGATGCTAATGAGGTTGTTTGTCGTGGTTTTTGCAAAGCGACTTTCCACTTCAGCTGTGCAAACATGTCGGAGGAATTCTACAATGAAGTGCGCGGTAAACCTGCCCTCTTTTGGATGTGCCCTGGCTGCCGTGAAATGATGGGAAATGCGCGCTTCAAAAATGCATTGTCATCTACGAACGCTGCAGCAATCGAAGTAAACAATACCTACCAACAATTGATTGAAGAGATGAAGAGCGAGATCAAAGAAAGCCTGATTGCCGAGATCAGGCAGGAGATCAAAGGAGGATTCAACAAATTGTCTCCAGCGGTACTCTCGCCAGTTCCCCGATCATTTAGGTTTGGTCACACCAACTCCCCCAAGAGAAGACGTGACGATGAAGCTACGACTTCCGATCAACCGTCCAAAATACTCCGTGGAACTGGTCCGACAACAGCCAACGTAGTCCCGGCCCGTGTAGATAGACCTGTCGATAAGTTCTGGATTTATCTCACCAAAATATCTCCCGACGTATCTGAATCGGATATCGAGAAACTTGCCAAGGAATGCCTGCATACGGATGAAGTCGCCGCGAAGTCGCTAATACCGAAAGGTCGATCTCCTTCAACTCTGTCATTCGTCTCATTCAAGGTAGGTGTTCGTCATGAACTGAAATCAAAAGCCATGGATCCCATCTCTTGGCCACAAGGGATCGAATTCCGTGAGTTTATTGAGGATGAGGGACGAAGAACCCAGCATTTTTGGAAGCCGGCACCGCCTGCAGATGCTGGCCCAGCAATCAATGTGCCGGTCCCGTCGAACCTAAATGCACACCCGACACCACAGGATTAAATGAATTGCGAATTTATTACCAAAATGTTCGCGGACTACGGACCAAAATCGACGATTTTTTCCTGGCTGTCTCTGAACATGACTATGACGTTATAGTTTTAACCGAAACATGGCTTGATGAGGTTATCTTCTCTGCACAACTTTTCGCAAATCAGTATTCGGTGTACAGAACTGATCGTTGCCGTTCCAACAGTTCGAAGTCCAGAGGAGGCGGCGTGCTGATTGCAGTCTCCTCGAACATCAGTAGTTATCGTGATCCCGCAGCCGTCAGCGTTTCTCTTGAGCAGCTTTGGGTGCGTATCGATATGAGACAGTACAACATTAGTATTGGTGTAATTTATCTACCTCCCGACCGAAAAGCAAACCTAACTGAAATTCAAACCCATGTTGACTCCATCGGAGCAGTTATGTCTCGTCTTGGCCCCAATGACTTCGCCCTGCAATTCGGTGATTACAACCAATCGTCAATTTCGTGGGCTTTACCCGATGTTGGACCTCCTGCTATCGACGTAGCTCGTTCGTGCCCATCTGTTGCTTGTGGTGCGCTGTTGGATGGATTCAACCTACACGGACTGACGCAAATCAACGCCATCGAGAACTCCAGGGGACGATTACTAGACCTTATCCTCGTGAATGATGCTGCAATGCCCAATTGTGTCGTCAGAACTGCTACTGAACCGCTAACGGCTATTGACGCTAATCACCCACCGTTTGAAGTTGATGTTCGCTGTACAGCGCCACTTGCTTTCGTTCCTAACTTTGATGCCGCTAGTTACGACTTTCGTAAAGCCGATTACTCTGTTCTGCATGCTGCGTTTCTCTCTCGAGATTGGAGACTTTTCTTCACGATCGACAACGTCAATGATGCGGTGGACTACTTCACCAATGTCGTCAGCGATATAGTTGCCTCCCATGTTCCTCTGGCCAGACCTCCTCCAAAGCCAATCTGGTCAAATCAACGATTACGGTCACTGAAGCGTCGTCGTTCTGGTGCCCTTCGCCTGTATTGCAATTGTCGATCGCAGTATCTGAAACAGCTGTTCAACGCCGCTAGCAGGGAGTATAGAGTTTACAACAAGGTCCTGTACACAGCTAGCCGCGTTCGGTAATTTTTACCGAAATCTCAACAGCTGAACGTTCGGTAATGGTTTTTTACCGAAATTCTGTAAAAATTACCAAATTTCGGTAAAATGTTATCGTTTATCTGTCAAATTTTAACGAAGTTCGGTAAACGTCACCGAATTTCTCCGGTAAAAAACTTAACGGTTGAGATTTCGGTAAAATATTACCGAAGTCGGTGATTTTTGCTAAGTGTGTACACACGGTATATCTACCGCACCCAGCGCAATCTACGCCAAAATCCAAAGCAGTTCTGGAACTTCATCAAATCCAAACGAAACGAAGACGGACTTCCTACTTCAATGCACCTTGGAGAGCTAAACGCCAACTCGATTGCTGAAAAGTGCGATCTTTTTGCCACTCAATTCAAAGCGACCTTCAGCAGTTCCGCCGCGTCATCTGCTCAAGTTGCGGCAGCCACTCGTGACACTCCCCTTGATGTGATGGATTTCAACACATTTCGGATTGATGCAGAAGATGTTTCAAGAGCGATTCGTAAACTGAAGTTTTCATACTCTGCTGGTCCAGATGGTATCCCGTCAGTTTTGTTGAAACGTTGCTGTCCAGCGGTTCTTGAACCGCTGCACACTGGGGCAGAACTGAAAATACATGGAAAAAACCTCTAGCTCGTCGAGATGTCGAGATACTCATTTGGTGTCTTCAGAGAAAATATTTCTATGGACATGGTCGATATTCTGAGCGGTAGTAAATTTTTCTTACGTTATTCGCATAAAAGTCCTATAAGTCATTTTGGCCATCTTTCATTTTAGCGATATGGTGTCTTCGGCAAAGTTGTTCGGCTATTTATGCTGAAAAAGTTTGCTGAAGACGTCAAATTTCCAAAGCCTACTATTCTTGAGATATTAACCGATTTATAAAATACCTACCTAAAATCATTTTTTTTCATTTAAATACGTTTTTAAACAAATTTAAAGTCCGTTTTCGAGTTATAATAATCATAAATACTAAAATAAAACATATATCGAGTAAATTAGTTGGGAAAAATAAAATATGCATTGATTTTATGTAGAAAGTTTCCGAAAATCACACAAAATGTATATAGGACGTTCTTGCAGTCGGGCAAGTTCGGGCAAGTTTTTTCATCGGCAATCACCTAAAAAATACATTAGCATTCATGTAAAAAAAAATCACAGACATGATATTTAATGATTTTTTATAATTTGGGTTTAAAGTTTACTGTTTTGGGTAAATTAGTACAATATTTATGCTCATAAAGTACTACGTTTTAAGATACTAAGTGAACCATGAAAAGTATAGATGCAATTCAGTCACAGGTTAAGTTGTTTCTAATCTCCAAACAAATTGTAAAACATAAAAATGCCCCAAACGCCAATAAAAGTATGCTTTGGTTTTATCATTCGTCAATGCGTTATACAGTCACAGATCATGAATATTTTTTGATCGTATGATTATTATATTATTTAATACAGATATTAAAAAAAATGTGGAGAGTTATAAGCATAAATAAATGTATTCAATGATCTAAAAACTCAAAAGCATGTGAGTAAAAAATGTAGAAAAGCTTTTCAATTATTTTAACCCAGTCGTACGTACTAAATATTTGAATATTTTGCGTACTAAGCAACATTAATAACAATTCATCATAAATATACCAGTAAAAACTATTCTTTGTTATTTGATTCCTCTATTATTTAGCTGTCTTTCAAATTAGTGGCCATCACAGGAAGCAAACATATGTCTAGATCTCTACAAAATCTGGATGTGTTGTAAAACAGTCGTTGAATCATCACGCAAATACATTACGTTCGAATAAATCATTAACGATTGATATATCAAGGCATTTTTTATTGGCGGCATTTGGGATATTTTTCGTGTTTTAAAATTTGTTTGTAGATTAGAAACAACTAAATCTATGACTAGATTGCATCTATACTTTTTATGATTCACTTGGCATCTTAAAACGTAATATTTTATGAACATAAATTTTGTACTAATTTACCCAAAACAGTAAACTTTGAACTCAATTTAGAAAAAAACATTAAATATCATGTCTGTGAAAATTTTTTACATGAAAGCTAATGTATTTTTTAGGTGATTGCCAATGAAAACACTTGCCCGAACTTGCCTGACTGCAAGAACGTCCTATGAGCGATTCCAAGCAACAGCATCAAAATTAAGGAAATTTTTTAATTCATGATTTTCTATTGAACTGAAACTTTGCACAGTTTTTCAGTTCCATCTAAATCGCCATTTTCCGATATCAAATTTTTGTTTTGAATCACGACTAATTTTTCAAAAGGGTGTATGTGAAAATGGTTCAAAAATATTCAAAAATCTGCACAGCCAAAATGGTTCGTTCGATTGCTATGAATTTTTCAGCAAAGTTAGATAACTAAATGGTGATTCGTAAGAAAATATACACTGTGAAAAAAATCTTTTTTAACATTAAAAAATATCATTCTTGTCACAAAAACTCAAATTGAGATATTTGAGTTTTTGTGACAAGAATGATATTTTTTAATGTTAAAAAAGATTTTTTTTCACAGTGTATATTTTCTAACCCTATCTTTTTACCAACGTAATTTTTTTAGGGAAGATGGTCCATTGTATTAGCAATCTACCATAAAAAATTGGTGATGGTAAACTAATAAACAAAAAAGTTATAACATTTCAAACATTTCACAATTTTCACATTTGGTAAATATTTTTTTCTGTGTAAATTATTTCGGTCAGAAATCGCAGTTTGATGCTGATTTTATTGTTCAGCAAAGTTAGATAACTAAATGGTGATTCCTAAGAAAATATACACTGTGAAAAAAATCTTTTTTAACATTAAAAAATATTATTTTTGTCACAAAAACTCAAATATCTCAAAACCCTATCTTTTTACCAACGTATTTTTTTAGGGAAAACGGTCCATTGTATTAGCAATCTACCATAAAAATTTGGTGATGATAAACTAATAAACAAAAAAGTTATGACAATTCAAACATTTCACAATTTTCACATTTAGTTATAATTTTTTTTAGTAAAAATTATTTCGTCCGGAAATCGCAGTTTGATGCTGATTTTATTGTTAATGGCCTTGCGTGAGTAAAACAAGCTGTTTTTATTATGTATTAATGTATATTATATGTACAGTAATGTTCCGATTTTATCACGTCCTCCGCGCATTAGTCGTTTATTCATTAGTTTGCTGTTACATTTGAGGACAAGTGTTTTCCCTCTCCTTCAAGATGAATGTTGAAAGCGTGTTTTGCAACGTTAAACATATTGAAATGGATATAGATGTTGAAGTATATTTCAAAGCATTTTTGAAAAGGGGCGTGATTAAATTGTTTAAACAGATGTCGCTGATGGTACGGTGGCATGACTCTCTGCACTTAGCACTTCTGGCAATTTCTCAGTTGTTGTCGTTTTCGAACTTCCTGCGCCCTGCTTTACCGATGATATACAGATGGCTCATTTGTCAAAGTCTAGACGGCAGGACGTGCCAGTCTCTTTCAGTTTATCTATGGTGCTTTCGATGAGATTTCGTAACTCTTTTGAACATTTTTTTTCATCAAACGGTCTACAAGAGAGCGTTGAGTTGAAGACCTTTGAGAAAGCGACTCTTCATGTTGTTCGTTAGATTATAATAAACAAAATCACTTATTAGTTTTAACTGACTAGTTTGGTGTTGTTTGCTTGGCTGAAAAAAAAATACTATACAATTTTTAATATCCATAGCGGTAGTATTTTTTTGCTTTTTCGTGAGCATTGTCATGGTATGTATACAGACAAACAAACGTAACACTGACGAAATTTTCATTGACCACGCCTTTAAGGCCGCACGGGACGACGTGTAATTTTTCCTATCTTCCCTCTCTTTCTAACAATTTGCCTCGCGATTTTGAAGAAGCAAATATCAATTTGTACTGCACTGACGTAGCTGAAACTTTAGTCGATTGTGCACCACAAGTGAGCAAATGAACGATCAAATTTCTAGTCAATAATATGAAGTAGAAGTTGAGATTTGCATCTTACTAGCAACAGAGCAATGGCGGACGATTCAACCACCGTCCCGTCCGGCCTTAACGATCATTTTAAATCTTGGTTGTGGCTTTCATAACCAGAAGAGTGCCCATCATTTCACACTAGCGCCTTCTAATGACGATATTGCACAACGCAGTGTGTGAAAAGGGACGAATGACCGAAAGGTTAAAGTCCCTCTAAAAATCAAATACACACACACAACGCAGTGTTTCGTGAAACATTTCCACCAGGTGGTGGTAGTGTGAACTGGGCGATGGATTTTCACGAAAATTGTTCTAGGCGTTTCGTCTGTTTGTCTGTGGTATGTACCTCTCATGCATTTGTTGTTGTTGAAGTTACTCGCATTCTTCCGATCATAAAGTCTGTTCTCTAAGAGGTATTTTTTTTTGCAGATCAACTAGACGTATACGCGTATATATTGCTGTGTGCGTTCAAGACGCAAACGGTGCCCAAATGCGCTTCAAACGCGGTAACACAGTGTTACCAAAGGCAACTTAGCAACCATAGCCAAAACCACCGCCAACCTAGGATCCAATTGCTCCCACTGACATCGGGTTACTTGTTGGAAAATCTTACCGCATTTGGTGTTCCCGCATTTGATATTTGCATTTCGAATGCACACAGCAATATAAAACTTTTAATATGCAGCTTTCGTCCTAAAAATAAGTTTAATTCCATTTTTCTTATGATCAACAGCTTTTCAACACTATTAAGGGATTTTTTCACCAGTCAGGTACAATAAAAAGTATGACACTCTCAATATTTTTGATCACAACACTGGATCGCGTCTAAGCTTCAAATAGATACTATAGTAATTATGAATTATCAAACAAAAATATCATGAAAACAACTTGTTTAATTCAGGCGGTAGCCTTTACAATAAAATCAGCATTAAAATATAATTCTCGAAATAATTTACACAGAAAAAATTTTTTTTTTGTTACTAAATGTAAAAATTGTGAAATGTTTGAAATGTCATAACTTTTTTGTTTATCAGTTTACCATCACCAAAATTTTACGGTAGATAGCTGATATAATGGGCCATTATCCCTAAAAAATTGACGTTGGTAAAAAGATAGGGTTTTGAGATATTTGAGTTTTTTGTGACAAAGATCATATTTTTTTAAAGTAAAAAAAGAAATTTTGTACTGTGTATATTTTCTAAGGAATCATCATTTAGTTATCTAACTTTGCTGAAAAATTCATAACAATCGAACAATCCGTTTTTGCTGTACAGCTTTTAGAATATTTTTGAACTATTTTCGCATACACCCTTTTGAAAAGTTAGTCGTGAGTGAATATGAAGGTTTGATATCGAAAAATGGCGATTTAGATGAAATTGAAAAACTGTGCAAAGTTTCGGATATTTTTGAAATGGTCGCTCAGGATCGACTGACATGACTCCGTGGAATTCCTCATATACATTTTGCGTGATTTTCGGGTACTTCTATATAAAATCAATGCATATTTTATTTTTCCAACTAATTTCCTCGATATATGTTTTATTTTAGTATTTTTCATTGTTATTACTCGAAAACAGACATTAAATTTGTTTAAAAACGTATTTTAATGGAAAAAATCGATTTTAGGTAGGTATTTTATAAATCGGTTAATATCTCAAGAATTGTAGGCTTTGGAAATTTGACGTCTCCAGCAAACTTTTTCAGCATAAATAGCTGAACAACTTTGCCAAAGACACCATATCGCTAAAATGAAAGATGGCCAAAATGACTTATAGGACTTTTATGCGAATAACGTAGGAATAATTTACTACCGCTCAGAATATCGACCATGTCCATAGAAATATTTTCTCTGAAGACACCAAATGAGTATCTCGACATCTCGACGAGTTAGAGGTTTTTTCCATGTATTTTCAGTTCTGCCCCAGTGTGCGCTGGCAAGGCTCTTCAACCTCTCGTTACAATGTCAGCAGTTTTCATCAAACTGGAAACATTCATTTCTGTTTCCAATTCACAAAAAAAGGCGACAAACGTGATGTTAGCAATTACCGCGGAATAACCTCCCTATCAGCCTGTTCCAAGGTATTCGAAATCATAGTAAATGATGCACTTTTTACCTGTTGCCAGCATTATATTTCAAGTGATCAACATGGTTTCTTCCCGAGACGATCTGTCACCACCAATCTGTCTCAGTTCACTTCAACGTGTTTGCAAGCAATGGATGCTGGGAAGCAGGTAGATGCTATCTATTTGGACATAAAAGCCGCCTTTGACAGAGTTGACCACGCCATACTTCTGAAGAAACTAGAGAAAATTGGAGTGTCTGGCCATTTTGTCGAGTGGTTCAGATCCTATTTGACTGGCCGATCGCTTAGTGTTAAAATCGGATCCCTTCAATCTACGCCCTTCAATAACGTTTCCGGTGTACCTCAAGGCAGTAATCTCGGCCCTTTACTGTTTTTGCTGTTCATTAACGATGCGACGTTGATATTACCGCCAGGAGTAAGGCTCTTCTATGCGGATGATGCTAAGCTGTACGTCGTCGTTACGTGCATCAACGACTGCATTGAGCTTCAAATGATTTTATCCCGGTTTGAGAAATGGTGCACGGATAACAGACTTACTCTCAGTGTAGAAAAATGCCAGGTTAGGGTAACCAATATAATTTGGACCCCCATATATTTTGGACCCCCTGGGTCGTATTATCACAACTTACACCGATTTAATGATGAGATGACGGAAATTTTTAGAATCATTCGCTAAATAAGATTGCTCTGCACGGGCAGCAATCATTTCCTTACTGGAAATATCCTTATTTGCCTTGAAATTAATTTTTATCAATCTCGTCATCCGCGCGAGTGTCGCCTCATGTTTACAAAAAGAGATGGCGGTGCTGAGGAAACTTGCAGATGTAAACAAAAACGTTTATCATTCTAGCGCATTAAATTCGCAAAGTTCGTCTAATCAGCCTTTGTCATTCAAGTAAATGGGATATGATCCAGCATATTCAAGCGGCAAATTCTTCCAAAAGAGTTCCAAACGAGTTTAAACACTGGGTGTCCAAAATATAAACTGAACAGGGTCCAAAATATATTGGGGTGTCCAAAACAGTGAAAACTGATGCTTCAAAAATCAGTTATTTTCATCAAATTTCCAGTCAGAAATGACCTTGTGGGTATTTTTAACGGTCAATGGAGGCTTTTACAAACATACCAACATCATCATTACGTGTAAATACCGTCTGAATCTGTTTGATTTTCACTTAAATTTAAACTAATGTCCTCTAGGGGTCCAAAATTCAACCGTTACCCTATCACATTCAGTCGGAAGCAGAAGCCAATAACGTTTGATTATTCGCTTGGAGCTCTTGACCGAGTACAGCAAGTTCGTGACTTAGGTGTTATCCTCGATCATGGTCTAACGTTCCGTTCTCATTACGACGAGATTATCTCTAGAGCGAACCGACAACTCGGATTTATAATGAAGATTGCCAACGAATTCGAAGATCCTCACTGCTACTGCTCATTGGTGCGCTCAATACTGGAGTTTTCCGTCGTTGTTTGGTGTCCCTTCCAGAACACCTGGACAGCGCGCATTGAAAATGTCCAAAAGAAGTTCGTGCGTTTTGCCCTGCGGAATCTACCTTGGCGCGAGGATCAACGTTTGACTCCCTATGTCGACCGCTGCCAGCTTCTTGGGATTGACACTTTAGAAACAAGACGCCATACCGCACAGGCTATGTATATTGCAAAGATCGTGAAAGGTAGCATCGACTCATCGGCACTCCTATCACAGATTAATTTGTACGCTCCTGCAAGATCGCTTCGAAGACGGGACATTTTGCGGCTGGATCGGCGAAACAGTCGATACGGACAACACGATTCTGTACGGTTCATGTCGTCTACTTTCAACGAAGTTGCTTATCTGTTTGATTTCAATGTTTCCTTGACTTCCATGCAGCAACGCTTCACAATGCACTTTCGAAACCTAAACCAAGTGAACCATCAGCTTTAAGTTACATGTTTAGTTTTAATTTTGACGATTGTTGTTTTTCCTCTTTTGTTTTGTAATTTGGTTTCATCTATTTGTGTGTGTTTTTTTTTTTACTTCATTAAGACATAGTCAGATGAAGACTGGTATTAAATAAATAAATAAATAAATAAATTAGTGGAGCTGACGCCGACGATATCGACATTCACAGGAAGTCCATCAAACCCTAACTTCACAAACATAGAGGTAGAAAGCAAGTTCGTTTGAGCCCCACAATCAAGGAAGGCTCGACAAGGCACGGGATGACCAAATTTGTCGAGCAGATGCACCATAGCAGTCAACAACAAAACATTTGGGAGTGCAGCGCTTTGCGAACACAACGAAGACACGGTAGCTGATTGGATTGAATCGGTATTTGAGGCCTGAGGTGACACAGGAACTGGCTTCTGAACGGCATCAGCTGGCTTCGGAGAAGCGGCGGGCGGACTAACACTTTGATCAGGCTTCTTTCCATCATCGTGCAGCAGTGAGTGATGCCGCTTACCACATTTGGAACAACGATTTTTGGACGAACAATCGACAGAATTATGCCCACGACGAGAACAGTTGACACACGAGCGAGATTCCTTAACCTTACTAACGCGTTCCAAGACGGATAGCTTTCGAAACTCAGGACATTGATAGCTGAAGTGCGACATTCCACAAAAACTGCACGACTCATTACTAGCGTCCGGCGTTGCCGAGTGAACCTTGACGCTAGCAGGTTTTGCATTAGACTGAGTTGACTTTCCCGGTAGACATTTAGCGGATGAGGGATTATCCACCTCATCTCACACCGCTCCAAAACGCGACACTGATCCTTCAAAAACAACAAAGTATCGTCCAAATCGAGCAAATCACCATGATTCAGAGTACGTTCCCACTGTTTTCGAGTTGTCGGGTCAAGGCAAGACACCAATTTTTTGTTGACGATTAATCCAGCAGTTGCGTCCACTGGTTGTTTCATGAACTTGAGACCCTCAATGATCCGGATAAAAATATCCACCAACTCCCTCAACTCCTTATGAGATTCGCTGTTCATCCTCTTCATACTCAAGAGTTCAGAAATCCTCCTCTCCTCTTCTCCTCTTCTTGGCGTAACGTCCTCACTGGGACAAAGCCTGCTTCTCAGCTTAGTGTTCTATGAGCACTTCCACAGTTATTAACTGAGAGCTTCCTCTGCCAATGACCATTTTGCATGTGTATATCGTGTGGCAGGCACGAAGATACTCTATGCCCAAGGAAGTCAAGGAAATTTCCTTTACGAAAAGATCCTGGACCGACCGGGAATCGAACCCGTCACCCTCAGCATGGTCATGCTGAATACCCGTGCGTTTACCGCCTCGGCTATATGGGAGTTCAGAAATATGAGTGTCATTGATGATGCGAGGATTTTCATACCGTTCGGTAAGAATATCCCACGCGTGTTGGTAGTTGTTATCTGCTAAGGTTTTGGAATCAATGATTCCGGAAGCGGCACCAATCAAGGACTTTTCCAAGTGGTGCAGTTTAATGGAATCAGAATCTGTACTGTCCTCAAACATCGCCTTGAAACGAGGCCAATTTTCATATTTCCTATTAAAAGTTGGGATGGGAGCCCTAAGAGGTGCCTGCTGAACTATGATTCTGGAAGAATCAGCCTACAAAGCAGTGGTCGAATCACAAGGTTTCTTTTGGAAAGCTTCCATTAAGCCTTCCAGACGATCAATCGTTTCTGTATGAAGACGATCAAACTCGTTCAACTTCTCGTCTTGTTCGTCGAATTTACTTGGAGGAACGAGTCTCAACACTTCCTTGTGCAAAGCGGAGTATTCCGCATAATGTGTTTCCAACTTTATCGAATAAACTTTTAACAAAGGGACACTCACCTGAGAGGGGTCGTCCTCCGCTCTCTCCAGACTATTGAAGATTGGGGCAGCAGGGACGGATGTCCTGGGGCCTGACGCACCCCCCCCCCCCCCGCTTGCGAGTCAGCCGCGTAGTTGCCGGTTAAGAATAGGACTACTAACCCCAATTCAAGGTGTCAAGCGACCCGTGCCGAGGAATGAGTGATCGAGGGGGTGAAAAAGATGCCTGTGAAGCACCTGGGCACCCCCCACAGTAAGCTGTCCCTTACCGCGTTAATGCAGAGCTCTGGCGTGGTGGACATTCTTTCTCGTGCGACTCGTGGGAATCAAATATGAGTAACAAATCCAATCAAATTCAGAAATCAGGTGCAGTAGGTAGTAGTGGTGCGATCAACCCCTTCGCAAGAAGCGGGTTGATGAGGTCTCCAACAAGGAGAAGCGAGGAGTCAGGTGCTGGAAGCTGCTAACGCAGCTCAAGCGTGGGAGCTCCTGTCCACTCCACGGCAAGCCAGCCGGCGGAGGTTATGGACGGAGCATGGTTGCTGAGGGCCATCAGCCAAGTAGTAAGAAAAGGACGGCCCACATTAGAGGTAGCTGAGCAGCAGCTTGGCAAAATTATCGACTTTGCGACAACTAAGTCGAATATAAGCAAGGACCTGAAAACGGCCTTGCTTCGGCTTAGAGCGTCTGTCGATGAGGCCAAGCAGGAGCACGCGGTCGCGTTGCTGGCTGCAGCAGCGGCGGAACCCGCAAAGGACAAAGCGTCTAAGTTTACACAAACGGAGGCCTTCTCCTTCGCGGGTAGTCCGAAGAGAGTGGAAGCGAATGCTCGTGACAAAAGTGACAACCCAAGTAACCATTAAGCCGTAAAAATGGCATAACGTCGGCTCTATAGTCGAATGTAGAACCGGGCTAACAGAGCTAATTGGTTCTAAATCCTCTTATAGACCTGCTCAAAAGCAACCTCTCCTTCGCGGGTAGTCCGAAGAGAGTGGAAGCGAATGCTCGTGACAAAAGTGACAACCCAAGTAACCATTAAGCCGTAAAAATGGCATAACGTCGGCTCTATAGTCGAATGTAGAACCGGGCTAACAGAGCTAATTGGTTCTAAATCCTCTTATAGACCTGCTCAAAAGCAACCTCTGGCGAATTATTCGGCTGATCTACGGCCAACTTTGAAATATCGTACCAAGTCTCTGGAGCGAAAGTTGTCAAAAGTGAGACAAAGAAAAAAGAAAAACAATATTTTGTTTATCTCCTGTTCTTTTCTAACTTCCTTCGCTTCCATTCAAGTTGCTTTTTTGCTACTTCATCCAGATTCTAGCTGTTGTCCTCCGGGTTCCTGATCAAGTCCAAGTCCGTTGTCTTTCTCATCTGCTCCACCAATGCACCATGGGAATGATGTGATCAAACTAGTATTTAAACCATGAAAAACAACCTCGAAGGTTGAAAATGATAAGGGATGAGGATGATTCAGTGGTAAGCTTGGTGGTGACGAACGCAGGAATTGATGCAGGAGAAGCAATGTTTATATAAATGTTCGGGAAACGTTTCAGAAGAAGGGGGAAACGAGCTGGAGTTTGTCTTTATTGAAAAAAATGGAATAATCAAGCTTACCAGATTCCATTATCTATTCAACAACGCCATTCCGATAAACACTCCAACAACAAAAATAATCCCGTTACACCAAACCCGTCCGACATGGATGTTTAAAATGTATTGATCATGACCGACTCGAGTCTGTTTTGGTCGAAATCTATTTTGATTGATATAAACGTCATGTGCTCCAAGCCCTGTGACAGCACTGACAAACTTCTTTACAGCTTGTAGGCTTTATATAGGCTTACAGGGCTTATTTTATTTCTTACTGGTTATAGTGCCCATAAGCATTAGGAATGCTTATATAGAGCTTTTTAGCACTGAAAAGCTGTTTAATGGCTGTTATAATGCTCAGAACAGTGCTCAGTGGTTACCTGGGAAGCATTCGCAGAAGCGGGCGAGGCAGCCGTCAGGTGACAAGCTGTCTGGCGGCGCCCGCAAGGCCAGGCGTATAATAACCCCGAAAGCCGGTGGTAATGCCGGAAAGTCGGACCCCAGCCAGGGTTCCCGGAAAGCTGGGATGGGTGGGCCTGAAAAGGCTGGCCCGTCCCGGAACGATGGGAACAAGGGGTTGCGACCAATGGTGGGCCCTCAGCAGCCACAGAGCAGGGCGATCCAAGGAGAGGGCCCTCCTTGGACAAAGGTAGAGCGGACGAGGAAGAAGAAGGTGAATCCGCAGGCAGAAGAGCAGGACGCCAAGCCAAGGCGTAGGAAGGCAGGTGCCAGGCGCGAGAAAGGCGACGCTATCGTCATCAAGACGGAACAGTCTAAGTACTCGGACGTCTTGAAGACGATGCGAAGCGACGCCAAGCTTGAGGGTCTTGGAGCCGACGTACGCAGTATTAGACGTACTCGTACGGGTGAGATGATCCTGGAGCTGAAGCGCCAGAAGGAACACAAGGGCGCCGCCTACAAGAGGCTGGCAGAAGAGGTCCTTGGTGAGGGTGTGCAGGTGAGGGCTCTGACACATGAGGCGACTCTGAAGGTCAAAGACATTGACGAGATCACCGAAGTGGAAGAGCTCGTCACGGCACTGTGGCAACAGTGCGATGTGCAGGTGGCCGCCGCAGCCGTTAAGCTACGGAGAGGGCCAGCAGGGACAGAGATAGCCTTGGTTCAGCTACCTGTGGCGGATGTTAAAAAGTCCGTTAAAGTAGGAAGTATAAAGGGGGCTGGTGTGTATGTCACCTGACATTCCGCGAGCCACCAGAGGTTTGCTTCAGGTGTCTGGAACCAGGACACAAGTCGTGGGACTGCAAAGGCCCCGACAGGCGCAAACTGTGTAGGCGATGCGGCGCTGAAGGTCATAAGGCCCAAAGCTGCACGAGTCCGCCCATCTGCATGATCTGTACCGGGAAAACCTCGAAAAACAGACATACGATGGGTGGTCCAGGGTGCCCGGTCTTTAAGAAAGCCGCAGTGAACAACAAATCACAGTGCAGGTAACGCAGCTGAACCTGAACCACTGTGATGTGGCTCAGCAACTGCTTTGCCAGGCGGTTTCTGAGTGGCAGACGGATATCGCCATCATTTCGGACCCATACCGAGTACCCGCCGGCAACGGCAACTGGGCCTCGGATGGGACCAGGAAAATGGCGGCGATATGGACGACAGGTAAATACCCCGTGCAGGAGTTGGTGTCTACTACCTACGAGGGCTTCGTGGTCGCCAAAGTAAACGGGGTCTTCTTCTGTAGCTGTTATGCGCCTCCGCGGTGGCCGATCGAGCGGTTCACGCAAATGCTGGACCGCTTAACGACCGTGCTAACAGGGCGAAGGCCGGTGGTAATAGCGGGTGACTTCAATGCCTGGGCTGTGGAATGGGGAAGCCGTTTCACGAACCAGCGGGGTCAGATCCTGCTAGAAACACTGGCCATCTTAGATGTCGACTTGGCTAACGTCGGTACCAAGAGTACCTATAGTCGAAACGGAGCGGAGTCAATTATTGACGTGACCTTTTGTAGTCCTGGCTAAACAAGTAGTCCGAACTGGAGAGTAGATGATGGCTACACTCACAGCGACCACCTGGCGGTTCGCTACAGAATCGACTACAACAACAGCAGACAGCGGATAGAAGAAGAGGCGGCTAGGCCAAGGCCAAGCCCTCGTAGGTGGAAGACATCATACTTCGACGAAGAGGTATTTAGGGAAGCGCTCCGCCGTGAGCGAAACTGAATCGGTTTAGACGGCGACGAGCTGGTAGCGGTGCTCTCACGTGCGTGTGATGCGACCATGCCTAGGCGAGTCCACCCTAGAAATGGGAGGCCACCGGCTTACTGGTGGACCGACGCGATTGCGGACCTGCGCCGCGCCTGCCTACGGGCTAGGCGGCGGATGCAGCGAGCACGATCAGAGGAAGAGCGAAACGAACGACGGGTGGTTCGCCGCTGCAAAAGCCGCGCTCAAGACCGAGATAAGAGCAAGCAAAAAGGCCTGCTTTGAGGGTCTCTGTCAGAGTGCCAATACGAACCCGTGGGGGGAACCCTTCAGGATCGTTATGGCCAAGACGAGAGGTGTGATGGCTCCTACAGAGCAATCTCCGGAGATGTTGGAGGGGATCATTGGAGGACTTTTTCCGCGTCATGATCCTAGTCCTTGGCCTCCTTTCGTAGGACAGCCGGGGACTGGAGCTGGCGATGAGGAAAAGGTCACCGATGTGGAACTTGCGGGGATAGCTAAGTCCCTAAGCGTAGGTAAGGCCCCAGGTCCGGACGGAGTTCCGAACCTGGCCTTAAAAGTAGCTATTGCAGAAGCTCCCGAGATGTTCAGGTCTGCTATGCAGAAATGCCTGGACGAGGGAGTTTTCCCAGAAGCTTGGAAGAGGCAGAGCCTGGTACTATTGCCAAAAGCGGGGAAACCACCCGGAGACCCGTCGGCATATAGACCAATATGCTTGATTGACACGGCGGGGAAGGTGCTCGAAAAGATCATCCTCAATAGAATGTTGAGGTTCACTGAGGGCGCAAATGGTCTCTCTAGCAACCAGTATGGCTTCCGGAAGGGGAGCTCCACCGTAGACGCTATCTTGTCGGTTACAAAAACCGCCGAGAAAGCACTCGAGCCTAAGAGGAGGGAATTCGCTTCTGCGGGGTAGTGACTCTGGATGTAAGGAATGCATTTAATAGCGCCAGTTGGGCTCCTATTGCTGATGCGCTCTTGCGTCTGGGGATACCGGAGTACTTGTACAAGATTCTCGGAAGCTACTTCCAGAATCGCGTACTAGTTTACGACACGGAGGTGGGTCGGAAGTGCTACCACATAACCTCAGGAGTCCCGCAAGGTTCCATCCTGGGTCTGGTGTTATGGAATGTCATGTACGACGAGGTGTTGAGGTTAGAACCCAGTGGGAGTGGTGATTGTCGGATTTGCCGACGATATTACGCTCGAAGTCTACGGTGAAACGATCGAGGAGGTAAAGTTGACCGCCAACCACTCGATCAAGGTTGTGGAGGCGTGAATGCGGTCCAGGAAACTGGAGCTGGCTCACCACAAGAGGTCCGCGCTGATGAACGTAGGCCTTCGCTTCCTTCATGGTTGACTACTGGTTGCTTCGCACTGGTGAATGTTGTAGAGACATTGGAATTTCTCGCTACGGATACAGTAATCACTCACTTTTTACTTGGTTTGTCGAGTTCACTTTTTCACTTCAAAGTACGGTTTCGTTTTAGTTCTTCACTTTTAGTTCACGTTTGTTTCTTCAACGTTCAGTCCAATCACGTTTCCAATGGACTGTATTTTTATCCGATGGACCACAATATGTTGGCTCATTGCCAACATGCATAATACGTAGGATTCAAGCCAGCAGAGTCAGCCCTGTGCCAACACCTGCTAGCTGCACACACTTCACCACAGTCGGCTCACTGCCGACGACGATGACTACGACGAGGATGAGATGCCGCTTGGCTCATTGCCAACGGCGATGACGATGATTTCGTGCCGGCAGAATCGGCCCTGTGCCGACCTCTGCTAGCCATTCACACATACTCCACTGTAGTCGGCTCACTGCCGACGACGATGACGACGCGGAGGCACACTGCCAGCGCGGGCACACACGATGACGCTTTCGACGCACTGTCGAAGCTGAGGACTACCGACGCTGGATGGTCGACAGTTGTGCTTGGCGCTGTGGTAATCCACTACTACCACACGCATACACAAGAAAGGCTAGGCCGCAGGCCCGTGACCGACGGCGAATGGTGGACGAGCACAATCCTCCGACGAAACTACGCTTGGTCCAGGAAAATGTGGCTTTCATTTCACCTCGCGGGGAGCATCGACTACTTGAATAACTCTCAAGTGGTAGCTCTGAAAAGAGCTGGAAAAGTAGCGAGCTAGCACTGGGTGAAAGAAAGCCACGGCTCAAGTGGAACGGCACGCTGGCACCAAGCTGAACTGGCTGGACACAGGCTGAATCGGTTGCACAACGTAATCTGCTTTCCTAGCTGGGCTGGGTTCTCACTGGTTACGAAAAACACTTTCACTTCACTTAAACTAGATGTTTATTAAACTGTTGAAAATGCTTTGACATCCATGTGCACAACAGAACATGTGCTCGATGAACAAATTGAGATTTGAAATTATAAAAAGAAATCCACGTACTCCGGTGAGACTCGAACTCATGACTCCCAATTCGCTAGACGGGCGCTTCTATTCCTTCAAGCTACGGAGTCACTCGACTATCTCTGTCGCCAGCAGGCCTAGAACTGAACTCGATTCCACAATCGCACATGGTTATCTTCTTTTCACAATCCAAACCCCCTTCGGATGGGATAAGATGAACATCTAACACATTATCTGTTGTGCACATGTCCACATCATCCGCTTCGCTGATGCGGTACGACGTACCCCCACCATCATCATCATCGCCCATTGAGGCAGCTAACTACCTCCACGGGGCACTCAAAAATCTTAAACTAACACTTATCACGGGGACGAAATAATAAAAAAAAAAAAAACAAGGGACAAAATTAACTGTACAGGGAAGGTGAGGAAATAAAGAGAAAAAAGCTGCTTATACACCACTACTTACAGATACTGGGTGATCGGACCGGTTATTCACATGGCATATCAAAAGAAAAAGCACATAAGAGTTCAGAGTCGCATTGGGATCTGAAGAGCCTTCTTGATCAGCAAAAATACTGGCTTCAATGGCTACGTTCTTGTTGAAAAAAACTGAACGCGTTTAAATCATTTCTGGCTCGCGTTCAGTTCAAATGCAACACTGCGTCGAAGAACAGCCTATGTTTAAAAGAAGGAAAAATCTCTGATGAAAAAGTCTGCTGGGGGTTTTTTTTATTACCGAACAGGTTTGGGCCGATGGGTCTCCGATTTCAATGAAAATCTCACCAGAGCTAGAGGTCGTGGATATATGAACATATTTGGAATTCAAAAAAAATCATAGTGTACTATTTTTCCGGAAAACGCTAGATAAAATTTCACGATTTTTCAAAATTTTGTAAAATATCCCAAACTTCAAAAAATCATATCTTAAAAACTGTGCATCGTAGAACAAACTGTTTTAGTGAAATCGACGCCAAATTACCTCTGCAATCCAATCCAATCCAATAAAAGTACAGTGAGAAATAAGTTTCTCAGAAAAATTTTTACCATAGAGAAAAAGCGTCTAAAAATGCTGATAAAAGTACCGTCTGTATCATAGATTATTTTGAACAAAATTTTTCCTAGCGCAAAAACTAATGTTTTTCCTTTCGTTATTTGACGCCAAAATGGAATCTCTTACCGTTTCAAAGATATAGCCAAAACTAAATGCCAGTCGCTATATTTTCATAGGAAGCCATCTACAACAGCGGCCGTTCACCTGTTGCAACATACATACATATCTGGAAGCAGACATTTTTCAATAATCCTAGAAACAAAAATCTTGAAATGCCAGGGAGTTTTAATGGTTCTTTTGACATTCAATACGATACATTACAATACTTTTGATATTTCAGCCAGCCAAGAGCTGAAAGTCTCTATAATAAAGATAAATCAATCAACCAATTGATATTTCTCAATCATTGGAAAAATCGCCCCCTATTTTATTATTTTCGCCCCCCAATTTTGGATTTTCAAATTATCGCCCCCTTCGGCCTGATTTTCGCCCCCTGGGGGGCGATTTCGCCCACTTTGGGTATCACCGCCATAATATATTCAAATCAACCAATAAATCGGTGCACGATTCGAATGATCAAAATATTGTCTAAAATTATTTAATGCTCTAAGATCTCAAGTAAATGTTTAATTTCAAAACATCCTCTAACGTCCTCATTTTCATTCACATCCTGTCCATTTACGAAGCTTCATGGGTCAATATTGGATCCTTAACTATGTTTTTTGAAAAATTTAAGAATGCTTTCGTTATTTCTGAATGAAGCAAAATAATTCTAATAAAAAAAAACTACACAACTATGCATTTTTGTTACACAGTTAAAAATATTATATCATTTAACCTGTAACAAAACCCAGGTAACCACTAAGCACTGTTCTGAGCATTAAACAGCTTTTCAGTGCTAAGTAGCTCTATATAAGCATTCCTAATGCTTATAGGCACTATAAGCAGAAAGAACCAAAATAAGCCCTGTAAGCCTATATAAAGCCTACAAGCTGTAAAGAAGTTTGTCAGTGCTGTCACAGGGCTTGGAGCACATGACGTTTATATCAATAAAATAGATTTCGACCAAAACAGACTCGAGTCGGTCATGATCAATACATTTTAAACATCCATGACGAAACGGGATTATTTTTGTTGTTGGCATGTTTATCGGAATGGTGTTGTTAAATAGATAATGGAATTTGGTTATCTTGATTATTCCATTGTTTTTTCAATCAAGACAAACTCCAGCTTGTTTCCCTCTTCTTGTGAAACGTTTCCCGACCATTTATATAAACATTGCTTCTCCTGCATCAATTCCTGCGTTCGTCACCACCAACCTTACCACTGAATCATCCTCATCCCATATCATTTTCAACCCTCGAAATGCCCAAACTATTTTGTTTTTCATGGTTTAAATACTAGTTTGATCACAACATTCCCATGGTGCATTGGTGGAGCAGATGAGAAAGGCAACGGATTTGGACTTGATCAGTAACTCGGAGGACAACAGCTAGAATCTGGATGAAGTAGCAAAAAAGCAACTTTAATGGAAGCGAAGGAAGTTAGAAAAAAAACAGACGATAAACAATTTTTTTTCTTTGTCTCACTTTTGACAACTTTCGCTCCAGAGACTTGGTACGATATTTCAAAGTTGGCCGTATATCAGCCGAATAATTCGTAAAAAAGTGGCTTTTGAGCAGCTCTATTATAGGATATAGAACCAATTAGCTCTGTTAGCCAGGTTCTACATTCGACTGTAGAGCCGACTTAATGCCATTTTTACGGCTTAATGGTTACTTGGGAAGGACCTCGTCGTATCGCACACATTTTTCCATCAGTTTATAAATTTACAGCTTGCTCTCAGTATGAAGCTTGCGTTCAACATTCCATACAAAAAAATGGTTTGATGTAAATGCATTTAAAAGGCACTCAAGTGCTACCGTATTACCCCGCAAATACGACACCGACTGTTGTCGTACAACCGGGGTAAACTTTTAATTCGACAAACTGGTCACCCTACACCACCCTGCCCATTGATTTGATTGATTTGTCTTTATTAAAGAGACTTTCAGCCCTTGGCTGGTTCGTCTCTATCCTAAACAAATACAATATACGATGCAATATCTGTCAATGGCTGTCAATTTTTACATTTCATTTTTCTTCTTTTTTTTCTTTTTTTTTGGAAATTTGTTTTAAATTTTCGGGTCCTTTCGTGCCTTGTCTTGTCGGTCGGGTTGGTCGCAGGGGGTCTGTTCCATGCTTGTTTGGAAGGGGGTGCGGCTTACCGCTCGGGTTCCGGAAACGGGGGTCCAAGGTGCCAGCTGGTGATTGGTAGTGGATGCTCTTCGAGGGTTACGGGCTAGCTGCTCGGGTCCTGGGGTCGGGCTGCATCGGGCTCTTCCGACCAGGCTGGTCGTGGTTGTGGGCGTGTTGGTGAGGGTCGCTTGGGGTGGGGTACCACTCGGGTCCCGGGGAATCCGAGAGGGCCGAGGTGCCCACGACCGGGTTGAATGTAGAGGTCCTGTGTCAGGTGGTCCGAAGCTGAGCTTCTTTCGACCGGGCTGGTCAAGGTTGTGAGGGGTGTTGGTGGGTCTAGTGTTGATGGGTGGTCGCTTGGGGTAGGTCTTACTGCTCGGGTCCCGGAAATCCGAGAGGCCCGAGGTGCTCATGACCGGGTTGAACGTGGGGATCCAAAGTCCAGATCTGGTTTCTTTGGGGGTTCGACCGGGCTTGTTCGTGGTTTTTGGTGGTTGCTTGGTGGGGGGGGGGGGGCTTTCCGCTCGGATATCGGCGTCCCGAGGGGTCCGAGGTGCCCTCCGGTAGTTTTCGGGTTTCGGTTTCTGCTTCCATTGTCCTGCCGACGCCGAGGTCGACCCGTCCATGCCGGTCCCCTGCCGGCTTCCGGTTGGACGGCGCCCCCGACTGCCGGAGGGTATGCTCCGTATCGCCGGTTTCTTCCCTACAACGCCGAGGTCCGCCCGTCCATGCCGGTCCTCTTCCGGCTTCCGGTTGGACGGCGCCCCGACTGTTGCAGGAGGTTAACCATTGATATTTTCCTTCGGTTATAGATGTCCGACCTTGGGGGTCTATGGCCTTTGATTTCTGCCGATCTCCTTCCACTACAATTTCCGACCTTGAGGGTCGATGTGGTCCCGGCGAGGCCGGGGTGTCCGGGGTATTGATAGTTTTGTGGTTTAGTGGTTCCATGGTGGTGGGACTCTGCCCGCCGGTGGTTCGTGGTGGTTTGGAGGATCATTTTGTGGTACGACTTGTCACTTGGGTCCCAGGAAAGCCCGAGGGGCCCAGGGGGCCCACCGGGGGTTCTGGTTCGAGGTTCGTTGGGGTAGGCCTTGAGGTTGAGTGGGGATGGGACTTACCGCTCGGATCCCGGGAACCCGAGAGGTCCGAGGTCCCCACCGTTCCCGGTAGTTTTTGGATTTCGGTTTCTGCTGCTTCCATCGTCCTGCCGGCACCGAAGTCGACCCGTCCATGCCGGTCCCCTGCCGGCTTCCGGTTGGACGGCGTCCCGACTGCCGGAGGGTATGCTCCATATCGCCGGTTTCTTCCCTACAACTCCGAGGTCGGCCCGTCCATGCCGGTCCCCTTCCGACTTCCGGTTGGACGGCGCCCCGACTGTTGCAGGAGGTTAACCATTAATGTTCTGCTTTGGTTGTATGTTGTGTGAGTGCCCGTGACGGGGGCATTCTCTCCTCCTTGACGACCGGATTGATCGTGGTGTCGTGGTGGAGGGGTGGGTTGTTTGGAGTGGGACTTACACCATGCTCATTGAAATGTGGCAACTCTATTTTTGTTTTTGTTTTGATTTCCGGATTTGTTATGAAACATAATTTTATCAAATATTGCGGTGGCGCGAATGAAAAGCTCGTTCTTTCTACGATTGTTGCCATCCTCAGTTCATTCCGGTTGGTCTTCAGGCGGTTTGGGTGTTGAATAGCACCAACTCAGAACTTCCGAAATTTGCGGGTGCAAGAGGAGTTGCTGCGGGTGCGAGTATAAGCGCAATATCAAACTGGTTTGCATTTACAGTGTACATCGCTGTAACATTTGAACACTTTTTAGTTCGACATGTGTCGTAGGTACATGTACGCTTAGTACGAATTAAAAAGTGTCGTATTAAAACGTGTCGAACCAGAGGGGTAAGACGGTATATATGTGCTATCAGTGCACTCCGATGCACGTTAGTGTCAAAGTTACGTTACAATTAGCGTATGTCATTTGCTCGTTGCAAAGCAAATATGCTGCAACAGGTGAACGGCCGCAGTTGTAGATGGCTTCCTATGAAAATATAGCGACTGGCCGTTGGTTTTTTGGCTATATCTCTAAAACGGTAAGAGATTTCATTTTGGCGTCAAAGAACGAAAGGAAGAACATTAGTTTTTGCGCTAGGAAAAATTTTGTTCAAAATAAGCTTTGATACAGACGGTACTTTTATCAGCATTTTTAGACGGTTTTCTCTATGGTGAAATATTTTCTGAGAAACTTTTTTCTGAATGTATTTTTATTGGATTGCTGAGGTAATTTGGCGTCGATTTCGATAGAAAAAGTTTGTTCTACGATGCATAGTTTTTAAAATATGATTTTTTGAAGTTTGGGGTATTTTACAAAATTTTGAAAAATCATGAAATTTCATCTAGCGTTTTCCGGAAAAATAGTACACTATGATTTTTTTGAATTCCATATATGATCATATATCCACGACCTCTAGCTTTGGTGAAATTTTCATTGAAATCGGAGACCCTTCGGCCCAAAGTGTTCGATAATAAAAAAAAATCCCCAGCTACAACATCTTAATACCAAACGGAAGAACAGCTTGTGTTCAAAAAGGAAAGTTTCTTCTGAAACATTCAGCAATTGGTACAAGAAAACGCAATGAAATAAATAAACGTGAAAGAATAGCCTATGTTCCAAAGAAGAAAAAAAAACAAAGTAAAAAGACAACAGCTATAACATTCAAACACAGTACAAATACGAAACTTGAAAGAAAAGCCTATGTTCAAAAAAAAAAAGAAAAATCACAGAGTGGGATTCGATCCCAGGTCCTCGGTGTGATAATCAAGTGATCTAACCATCACTCCAGGTCCGCTCCACCATTCGACGAATTGTTCATTCGACTTAATGTCACATGCTTCTTCTTCCACAACATGGGTTTCGATCAAATGTCCATTCGACCACACGTACTTTCGGCCAAATGTCATTCGACCTAATGTCATTCGACCAAATGTCCTAAAGCCGAAAAAAACAGCCACAAAAGATACTACGTACCAAAATAAATTTCGCGAAAAAGAACCAGATTTTAAAGGAGACGAAAAAGTTTTTAGTACGGTACAAGGTACCTATAAAACGGAAATCTAAACCAAAATTCAGAAAAATAAAAATCCGAGCAAACAGACACAAAACGGTAATAGACTCTAGAGGAATAAAATTCCATAAATTCAAAACATAAAGAAAACGTAAACACTAATTGTAAACATTCTTTTTCCTACATGTGTCACCACTATAAACGATACTGATATGGATATGCCTGGCGAAAACAATCTCAACCGGAGCCAACCAAATACAAATTCACCATCTAACAAATAATCCTGGACTCATATCACTACAACTTGGAAACGGAAGAATCAAAATAGAAGCGTACGAAATATTCCACATAGTTGATGCTAAGCCTTTAGAACCAACTTTCAGTAAACTCAGAACGATTGTTAACGACTTGAAGATTTACAAAGTAGAAGACTCTATTATACTATTGAATAAAAAGCTAGACATGATTGAACATTCTTACAGAAAAAAATGTACCCATAGTAATGTTTCTAGTAAGAAACATAAGAGGACTTTATAACGGTATTGGTAATATGATAAAAGTTATAACCGGAAATTTGGACGATAATGATCTTGTTAAAATTAATACAATATTTGGTTGGATTTTTTTTATTGCAGTTGTTTGTGAAAATTATGATATTTTCTATTGCTTGAAAATCAATTATTTATAGGAAATTTTGATTTATTCAGGCACTTTTCGATTTGTTTAATGGATATTTTATAGTTTATTATAGCTTCTACCCCTATCTATTTATTGGCAATTTTGGAATTATTTATGTTTTTTTAGTTTGTTATGGAGCGTTCAATTGGCTGCCTGATTGAAATGAATGTCAGTTATCAAAAATCCACGTGAATGAGAATCACTTTCATAAAACAAAAAAAGCATGAAATAATCTCGTAAACGACATTTGCGCAGACATAAGCCGACATAAAACTTGACTATTCTTCTGAAAAATATAGTATGTAAGTTACCTTTCCATAATCTGCATTGTAAAAAAAATGATTGGGATTCACAGCTAACACTTGCAAAAAAAAAGTAATACGAAGGTAACTTAAAAGGCAGCTCCACTAGACCAACAGCTTCGAGGATGTTTGATATTAATTTTTTATGCACACATATTGTTTGAGGTATGAAATTAAACACCAAACGCAAACACGTTGAACACGCAGTGGTTCTCTTGATAAGTCACATTCTATCACCACGAGGAAACGAAATGAACTGAAAAAGGAATCACGCAACAGATTATTTAAATAGAATTATTTTGTTAGATTTTGGCGCTGTACTAATTCCGACGCGTTGATAACATGATTAAATAAGGTATACCTTACACATGTACGGTGATCGGCACAATAAAAAAATCAATCATATAGTGGTTACAGTTTCTAATCAAAACTATACGCACATGGAATTTGACTTAAAAGTGAATTGGTAATACTTTGAAATTTTGTAAATATCTAAGGGAGCGTCCATAAATGGCGTAGCTTTTTAGGGGGAAGGGGAGTAAGGGATTATGTGACGAACCACGTATGTTAAAATTATTACTATCCTACCTGTACATGGTACGGGACAATATGCTACGATGGGGAGGGGGGTAAAAGTCGGTCAAAAATGCTATGTAATTTATGGACGCTCCTTTAGTGTATATAACAAAACATATCTCCAGCAAGAATATCGAAAGCAGCCCCTATTTCAATTACGCTTTTTGCATAGTCATACCCATCGCAAAATCAATCGAATCGTCTGACTGTTAATTTTAATGTGTTAATTCGTGTGTCTAAGTGATCGACAACGGCATCCTACTTAATAAATATAACTACCTCTTAATAATATAACTCTATCCCGTCTGCACACCTCCTCGCAACACGACCGTACCGCTGCTGTTTGCAAATTTCTTGCATACGATCCCGTCCACTGCTACACGCAGAAAAATGAGGCTTGTTTAAACCAATAAAACACATGCACGGTGTCAAAATTTTGATTATTATCGAACTTTCATGTACCTCGGATTTTTCTTCATAGAATGTTAGAATTTCGGCTATAATGTATAAATGCAAAATTTGAAAATATTCTATCGGGGAAAATTTGAGTTAGGTGAGTTTTTGGCTATTTTCCATACTAAAAATCAATAACTACTATTTTAGTCCAAAAAACGTCCCATACAAAATGTGTGGAAAAATTTTCACCGATGAAATATTTTCTAGTTGTCCGATTATGACTATATAGCCCAAAAACTGATCATTTTCGAAGAAAAATCCGAGGTACATGAATGTTCGATTATTATCGAAATTTTGACACCGTGACATGGTTGATTTTCAAACTGACCATTTACTTATTTCAAAGTTATATTTCTTTGGTCTTACGTAGAGTTTATCGATCAAAACAACCAATTCCCATCATTTGTTTCAACAAAATGAGGACCACAAACATGACCGGAAGCACTCACACAACTTTAAAACTCTAACCCCAACATCGCCACAACGAAGAAAGTGTAGCAAATCTATCACTCCAACTTCCAAGTGCACACAGAAAAATGAGGCTTGCTTAAAACAATAAAACACATAGTTGATTTTCAAACTGACCATTTACTTATTTCAAAGTTATATTTCTTTGGTCTTACGTAGAGTTTATCGATCAAAACAACCAATTCTCATCATTTGTATCAACAAAATGAGGACCACAAACATGACCGGAAGCACTCACACATCTTTAAAATTCTTACCCCAACATCGCCACAACAAAGAAAGTGTAGCAAATCCATCACTCCAACTTCCAAGTGCAGTTTTGGCCGTGATGGATAACGCGCTGGCACTCAAGACAACAGCCACAAAAAGTTGGTCGGTTTCGCCTTTTTGTTTTTTTTTTTTATTCGTTCTCGCTTCCATCCGCTCGACGAGTGTCTAAAAATAGATTTCCGAGTTGCCGCGGGAGCAGCCATCACCAACACAATCACAATCCGGCATTGTTAGAGGCAAAAGTGCAGTTGTTTAAAACAATCCGGTATTTTATGTTGAAACTACCAAATCTGTGTTTGTTCTAGCAAACTGTCAAAAATCTCGGCAAATGAAAATATTTGTATTATCAAACAATGGAACAGTTCAGTTTTAACTAGAAATCAGTTTGTCGTTATAGCAAACTGAAAAATTGCTTGATTTGAACTAGAATTTAATTGTGTTCACAATTTATTTTTCTACGTGCACCGTTGCAGAACAGCAGGATCATTACTGCTGTTTCACCACCGTGTTTTGCACAATTTTTTGACCACGATGACGTCGATTTGTCATTCATGCGCTAACGAAATTACCGACTTGCGTGTAACTTGTCGTGGGTTCATTTCATCCAGCTTGTTGCAATATCGCTTCATATGCGTTCGATGAGGTGATGGATAACGAGCAGCTTTCTTTAATGTGCAAAAAGTGTTCGGACCTACCCAGGTAACCACTAAGCACTGTTCTGAGCATTATAACGGCCATTAAATAGCTTTTCAGTGCTAAGTAGCTCTATATAAGCATTCCTAATGCTTATAGGCACTATAACCAGTAAGAACTAAATTAAGCCCTGTAAGCCTATATAAAGCCTACAAACTGTAAAGAAGTTTGTCAGTGCTGTCACAGGGCTTGGAGCACATGACGTTTATATCAATCAAAATAGATTTCGACCAAAACAGACTCGAGTCGGTCATGATCAATACATTTTAAACATCCATGTCGGACGGGATTGACGAAACGGGATTATTTTTGTTGTTGGCATGTTTATCGGAATGGTGTTGTTAAATAGATAATGGAATTTGATTATCTTGATTATTCCATTTTTTTTTTCAATCAAGACAAACTCCAGCTCGTTTCCCTCTTCTTGTGAAACGTTTCCCGACCATTTATATAAACATTGCTTCTCCTGCATCAATTCCTGCGTTCGTCACCACCAACCTTACCACTGAATCATCCTCATCCCATATCATTTTCAACCCTCGAAATGCCCAAACTATTTTGTTTTTCATGGTTTAAATACTAGTTTGATCACACCATTCCCATGGTGCATTGGTGGAGCAAATGAAAAAGGCAACGGACTTGGACTTGATCAGGAACTCGGAGGACAACAGCTAGAATCTGGATGAAGTAGCAAAAAAGCAACTTTAATGGAAGCGAAGGAAGTTAGAAAAGAACAGAAGATAAACATTTTTTTTTCTTTTTTCTTTGTCTCACTTTTGACAACTTTCGCTCCAGAGACTTGGTACGATATTTTAAAGTTGGCCGTATATCAGCCGAATAATTTGCCAAAAGTGGCTTTTGAGCAGCTCTATAAGAGGATATAGAACCAATTAGCTCTGTTAACCAGGTTCTACATTCGACTATAGAGCCGACTTAATGCCATTTTAACGGCTGATTGACGGTGATACGGATTCCGAAGTGCCGGGTTTAGCAGGTTGTGACTGCAATTTGTTTGGTTCTCCAAATAGACGCCGACGTCGAGTCGAGATGATTACAGAAGCGGGACACTTCCCAGGTAACCACTAAACACTGTTCTGAGCATTATAACGGCCATTAAACAGCTTTTCAGTGCTAAGTAGCTCTATATAACCATTCCTAATGCTTATGGGCACTATAACCAGTAAGAACTAAATTAAGCCCTGTAAGCCTATATAAAGCCTACAAGCTATAAAGAAGTTTGTCAGTGCTGTCACAGAGCTTGGAGCACATGACGTTTATATCAATCAAAATAGATTTCGACCAAAACAGACTCGAGTCGGTCATGATCAATACACTTTAAACATCCATGTCGGACGGGATTGACGAAACGGGATTATTTTTGTTGTTGGCATGTTTATCGGAATGGTGTTGTTAAATAGATAATGGAATTTGGTTATCTTGATTATTCCATTTTTTTTTTTAATCAAGACAAACTCCAGCTCGTTTCCCTCTTCTTGTGAAAAGTTTCCCGACCATTTATATAAACATTGCTTCTCCTGCCTCAATTCCTGTGTTCGTCACCACCAACCTTACCACTGAATCATCCTCATCCCATATCATTTTCAACCCTCGAAATGCCCAAACTATTTTGTTTTTCATGGTTTAAATATTAGTTTGATCACACCATTCCCATGGTGCATTGGTGGAGCAGATAAGAAAGGCAACGGATTTGGACTTGATCAGGAACTCGGAGGACAACAGCTAGAATCTGGATGAAGTAGCAAAAAAGCAACTTTAATGGAAGCGAAGGAAGTTAGAAAAGAACAGAAGATAAACAATTTTTTTTTTCTTTTTTCTTTGTCTCACTTTTGACAACTTTCGCTCCAGAGACTTGGTACGATATTTCAAAGTTGGCCGTATATCAGCCGAATAATTCGCCAAAAGTGGTATTTGAGCAGCTCCATAAGAGGATATACAGGGGATACTCAAAATAACTGGGACAGGTAAAATTTTCAATTTTTAAAAAATGTTCAACTCGCTGTAACTTTTCGAAAAGGGCATCATATATGCTCAAATTTTTACTGTATGTTGATCAACTAGTTGTGTCTTCTTTTTCTTCTTCTTCTTCTTCTTGGCGTAACGTCCTCACTGGGACAAAGCCTGCTTCTCAGCTTAGTGTTCTATGAGCACTTCCACAGTTATTAACTGAGAGCTTCTTCTGCCAATGACCATTTTGCATGTGTATATCGTGTGGCAGGCACGAAGATACTCTATGCCCAAGGAAGTCAAGGAAATTTCCTTTACGAAAAGATCCTGGACCGACCGGGAATCGAACCCGTCACCTTCAGCATGGTCATGCTGAATACCCGTGCGTTTACCGCCTCGACTATACGGGCCCTGAACTAGTTGTGTATCAGTGGTCAAAATTTGGGAAAGATCGGACCATTCTACACGAAGTTATAAAGATACTAGAAAAAGGTATAATTATCCGATGGCCAACTTTGAGCTGTTATATCTCCGGATTCAATTAACCGAATGCAATGAAATTTTGATCATTTATGACAATATAATGAACTTTGAAAAACAGTTTACTTAGTTTGAAATTATTAAGAAGAAAAAAAGTTATGGCGGTTAAAGTAAATGTATGTTTTTTTAGTAAATTTATCTATTTTTCATATGCATCCCATTACTTTTTCAATTTAATGCCGATTATTTTGTTACTTTCTTTCAAAACATATTCATATTGAAGTCAATTAGAGGGAATTTAAATGAACTATAATTTTTATATCAAATTTTGAAACGATGATGAAGTTTTAGATAATTCGGTGGTGTTCGCGACCACAGTAGCGAAAATAGAACCTGGCCATTGAATACACCCCTGTTTCCAAATCCCATTTTCCTACCCGTCTTGTGTGCCATGTATTCGCCAGGGAGACTTGTGTAAATGTGCATGTGTGTGTGTGTGGTGCTCGACGATCCAGCCTTTCCAGCCAGCCGACGACAGGCTGTACATGTTGCAACATGTTTTCCCGCAGCAGCGCGGCCTGCCGATCATCATCGTCATCCATCATCGGACCGAGGCGAGTGTCGCCGTCGACACCGCAGCTTGCATCGCGCTGATTGGTTGACGCCGCCGCCACTTGCAGCACAGCTACCCCACCACACGAGCGGAGAACTTTCCAGAAGAAACATTTTTTGTTATAAATATAGACCACCTGATCGTTGTCAGATCAGTTACAGTCCACACTTTGTACGATTAACATCGCGGAAATAAGTCGAGTTTAATTAGTTACTCGCGCCTCTTCCTCTCTTCATCCGAAGCCGAAACCACCAGTCTTTTTCAAGACCAACAAGAGTTGGATTAATTTTCCGAGGTTGAGCTATCACCCATCGAGGCCACCTTCAACCGAAGGTTCCGCCAGTTCCCCCAATGGTCTAGGATTGACCATTTTTTGGTCCGTATCGAACCGGATAGGAAAGCCACAACCGTGGTGGACGATCAAGCCGATCGATCCGTTCCGTTCCCGTTTGCTGTTGCTCCCGGCAACAGTTGGTGGACAATCAGCCGATTGCTCCTTTCCGCTCAACCGAGCCTGATCCAAAGCTGCTCCCGGCAACTTTCGTGGACGGTCACCCGATCGTCAGGATTCCAGCCGTGATTAAGCTCAACCTCACTCCGAGTTATCAGATTAATTTTCCTCGGCAAGCGAGGAGAAAGGAAGACGTTGCGAAAAGTTTCCTCCGAGTTAGTGCGCGTCCACGGAATCGCGAGTGCAGTCCGTGTACAGTCAGTGCCGCGTCGTCGTTAGTGTCGAGTGACAACGCCGTCGTCGAGAACCCGTTTCAGTGACACAGCTGTGTCGGAAGCAGATAAGTGAATTCCCCAAAGAAGAAGTGGTTCCCGATCCGTACCCGTCGACACCGTCGTCGTCGAGAACCGTACCTACCAGTGTGTGTGACACAGCCGTGTCGGAAGCAGAGAAGTGAATTTCCCGAAGAACAGAAGTGTATTCCAAAAAGTGAAGTGAAACCCCTAAACTATGCAAGAACTGGACCGAACCAGACCTGTTCAAACGTGTTCTTAAGTGAAGATTCTAAAAGTGCGAGAACTGATCCGGAATCAACACCGGAAAGGACAACTTGTCCGAACGTGTTCGTGAGTGAAAACCCAGTTACAAAACGTGTGAGTGGACCTTTTCCCAAATGCCAACTGAACACACGCCAGTGAAAGTGAGCCCAAGAGAAAGAATGCAGGACTTGAAGTCGATAATCCATTTACGTGGCCAAGCAAAGGCGAAGGTTACGCGAATCCGAAAGGCAATTGAAGAAGCTGCCGCGGCTGGTGCCCAGTATGACGCTGCGCAGCTGAAAGTGTTTTCCCGAAACCTGGAAAAACATTTCCAGGAATACCTTGACCTCCATCATCAGGTGATGGCGGTTTGCCCTCCCGAGCGCATGGAAGAGCAGGACCAGGGCTACCTGATTTTCGAGACCCACTTCAACGAGACCAGCGTGTTGGTGGAACAAGCAATCCAGGTAAGCCAGTGTAATTCCGTAATGCAGCCACAAGTGCAAGCACCCGAAAGCACTCGCGTCATCGTGCAGCAACAGCCATTGAAGGCTCCCATCCCGACCTTCGATGGCAAGCCTGAAAACTGGCCTCGCTTCAAGGCCATGTTTTTAGATGTGATGCGATCCTCTACCGACTCGGATTGCATTAAGCTGTACCACCTCGAGCGATCCCTAGTAGGAGCAGCTGCTGGCATCATCGACGCCCGCACTCTCAACGATAACAATTACGATCACGCTTGGGAGATTCTTGAAGATCGATTCGAGAATAAGCGAGTTATCGTGGATACACACATCCAAGGACTACTCAACCTGCGGCGGATGAGCCGAGAGAATCCGAAAGAGTTGCGAGAGCTCATCGATGAGGTGACCCGTCACGTCGATGGGTTGGCCTTGATCGAAGACGTGTTGGAAGGAGTTTCCGAGAGATTCGTGGTGAACCTTATTGCTAGTGCCCTGGATAAAGACACCCGGAAGGAGTGGGAAGCCACCATCCCATACAAAGAGATACCGACATACAGCGATACGATCGGTTTTCTGAAGAAGCGTTGTGCTATCCTTGAGCACTGCGAAGGAGCGTCCAAGCAGTTCGTGCTTGGATTTGGTGGTGAACAGACGTCCGAGCGATAGTGCGAGAAAAGAAAGAGCGATCTAGGCTTCAGCGGAGCTGATTCCGAAAATTTGTGGAAGTGTGTTGGTGTGAGAAGAGATAGTAAAGATGGCGGACACGGAATTACGAGCAAATTCCTTGCGTATTCGTTTTGAGCGAGGTGTACCGGAGCCAACAGACAGTGAAATCTTCAAATTCATGAAGGCAAAGATGGGTCTCAATAGCGAAAAGCTGTTATCGATGTATAAAGATAAAGGTGAAATGTCCATTATCATTAAGTTCAAGAAAGAAGAGGACATGCGGAACACGTTGCGTGATCTGCCAAATTCAATGCTGTTCGAATACAACAAGTATGAAAGTACGGAGGTCAAATTGTCTTCAGCGAATGCGATTGTCAGATATGTGCGGCTTTTCCATCTACCACCGGAGGTAGAGGATCGAGAGATTTCCACGGTGATGAACAGATACGGGAAAATTGTGCGCATGGTGCGTGAAAAGTATGGCGAAGATACCGGGTTCCCCATCTGGACGTCGGTCCGAGGAGTTTATTTGGAACTCAAAGAGGGCATCGAGATACCAGCGACAGTCTACGTACGAAACCTGCGCGCGCGAGTGGTTTATGAGGGTCTGGTTAATAAGTGTTACCTGTGTGGCAGTCAGGATCACCTGAAGGCGGAATGCCCACAAAAAAAGTCGGTGAATGAGAGGTTGCAAGAGCAGCACGGAGCATCCTCCAGCGGAGTTCTGAAAGGTGGAGAGAGATGGTCTAAACAACTACAGCGTAAAACAACGGAAAGCGATGGAATGGTGAGCCTTGGTCAAGGTCTTCCGAAGCGATTGAAAGCGGTTCAGCAGAATTCAGCAAGCGAGGTAGGAGAAACTCGGGAAGGAAGGAGCAGTGAAAGCAGTTCAAATCAAGGTTACAACGCAGACAACACTGTCGGTCAACATCCGATAGCAAACAATCACAACGACATGTGTACAGACGACGCGGTGAACGGGAGCTCAGCAGCTTCGGATGCTGATTTCATCAAGGTCACGGGTAAACGAGGTAGGAAACAGAAATCAAATTGCAACGACAAGGACAGTACTTCGGATTCGGATGAATCACCGACTGGCAAGGTTCATCATCCTGAGCAGGTATTTGTACAATCGCCAAAGGGGGGTTCGTTAAGTGAGTCGTTAGACCGGATTACCCGAAGTAGGGCCAAACAGATGAAGGTGAGTGGGTTAGATGAGTGCGCGATTGAGATAGGAGATACGGTCAACGATGAGTGTAATGCAGATTAAATAGGTGTTTTGGGAGCTCAGAAAAACTACGGTGGGGGGAAGATCGGGAAGATTTCAATTGGTTTGGGCTTGGGATGGGTTTGGAGTGCAGTAGTAGTATAACACGATGAAGTAGTATTAGTAATCGTATTTTGAAAAATCTAATAAGATATCATCTAAAATGAATCATGTTATAAGAATAGCGAGTGTCAACTTGAACAGCAGTACTTGTGTACCTAACAAGACTCTCCTACGTGATTTTATAAGAGCCAACGATGTAGATGTTCTATTTTTGCAAGAGGTTTGCTACGAAAATTTCTCATTTGTTCCATCACATGTTCCATATGTTAACGTAAATGAGCACGAGTCCGGAACAGCGATATTGATACGAAATTCATTGAAAGCAAGTCAACCGTTATTTAGCCTTAATGGGAGAATATCGTCTATAGCTATAGAAAACATGAACTTTATAAATATTTACGCGTATTCGGGATCCAATCGCAAAAAAGAGCGGGACGAACTTTTCTTAAATGATCTTACAGCCCACTTGGCGAAGGCAAATGTGGAAGTGAATATTGTAGGAGGAGATTTCAATTGTATTCTAAATAGTTTTGACTGCGTTGGAGATTCCAAGAACTATTGCGGGGGACTTCGTCAAATTGTTGAGAATTTTGGATTGAAAGATGTTGCCTTAGAGCTGAAACAGAATCAATTTACCTTTCATAGATTGAATTCCGCATCCAGACTAGACCGTTTTTATGTACCGCGTGATTTTGTAGGCAGTGTTCTTGAGTTCAAAACACAACCCGTTGCTTTTTCAGATCATTGTGGAATAATAATGAAAGTAAAAGTGGATGGACGTTTAATTATAAGTAGAGGGAGGGGATACTGGAAAATAAACTCTTCCTTACTGAAGGATGAAGGAGTGTTAGAGCATTTTGCTGAAGCGTATGAAACATGGAAATTTCGACAAACGTTTACTGTAGATAAAAGTAAGTGGTGGAACGAGATTATGAAACTCAAAGCCAAACAGTTTTACAGAACAAAGAGTTGGGAGCTCTATAATAGGATATCAAATGAGAAACATTATTTTTATGGCAAACTTAACGAATATATGGAAAAACGTAACAGGGGTGAGGAAACTTACTTAGATATAAAAGTAATCAAGTCTAGAATTTTTGAAATTGAAGCGGAAAGAATTAATCATTTGAGCGATACCTTTCCTAGTTACAACTTTCTACAAGGAGAAAAAATTAACATTTTTCAAATTGCTGCACAAATAAAAAGAAAGGAAAAAAATAATATTATGCGGTTGAAAAATAATGACATTTTTGTAACAGATTCTTTTGAACTAAAATCGATTGTTTTTGACTATTATTCTAACCATTTTAAGAAGGAAAATGAAGAGGCGCCCGATGACGGCGATGATCCAGTGAATCATATAGACGAAGGATTAAATGATGAGGATAGGGAACGTTTGCTCTCCCCGATCACGTTAGATGAATTAAAGAGTGTTCTAGAGTCTGCCAAGAAGAAAAAATCTCCGGGACCTGATGGTCTCACTTATGAGTTTTATTTAAGAAATTTTGAGCTTTTGAAAAATGAAATTTTGGATGTTTTCAATGCTTACCTCTCTGGTGCACTTTCCCCTCCGAAAGGCTTCTCGGACGGAGTAATCACTCTAATTCCAAAAAATACGAACAGAAATGCATCCTTAGAAGATTACCGTCCAATATCCATGTTAAATTGTGATTACAAATTATTTACAAAAATTCTTGCGGAGAGAATCATGGTACATCTCGATAAGTTAATTGGAATCGGCCAAACCGCGTGCGTCCGAAATAAATCTTGTATCGATAACCTAAAAGATCTCAGGAGAATCTTGACTAAATCATGTGAAAATAAAAAGTTTAAAGGTTGTTTAGTAAGTATCGACCTTAATAAAGCCTTTGATAGAGTGGATCACAACTATTTATGGAAAATTTTGGAGAAATTTGGGTTTCCGCCCATGTTTATCCAATGTATAAGGAAATTGTATGCTGTAGCTTCCTCCCGAGTTTTAGTAAACGGCTTTCTTACCAATTCCTTTCAAATTACAAGGTCAGTTCGACAAGGTTGCCCACTTAGTATGGTGTTATTCGTGCTGTATTTGGAGCCTCTTGTAAGGATTATTTCAAACAATATTAACGGATTTTGGATTTATGATAAGTTCATCAAAGTTGTTGTTTTCGCCGACGATTTCAATGTTGTGATAAGATCCGAGGAAGAATTTGACTTACTGTTGACAATTTTTGAGTGTTACTCAAAGTATGCTAGAATAAAAATTAACTACGAAAAGTCTGCATTCATGCGTATAAATCAAATAAAATTAGGACCACAGAAAATAAAAGAATTGGATAGCTTGAAAATATTGGGTGTAACATTTAACAAAAGTTGGTATCTAACAGTTGTTGCCAATTATAATTCACTGATCTCAACCATAAAAGCAACTTCACAAAAACATAGAGTAAGAAATTTAAATCTTTATCAAAGATGTGTTGTGCTCAATACCTTCATTTTGTCTAAGCTGTGGTATTTATCCCAAGTTTTCCCCCCTCTCAATCGACATGTGGCAGAAATAAGAAAAATTTGTGGAAATTTTATTTGGAATGGATTTATATTCAGAGTAGAAAGAAACCAATTATATCTTGATTACCTAAAAGGAGGTTTGAAACTAATCGACCCGGAAGCAAAAATGAGGGCACTTTTTATAAAGAATTTAATATACAATTTGGATGATACCGGAAATGTTTCACAAGAAACATATCTACTTGATTTTAGGATTCCACAAAGATTAACAAAGAATGCCAGGGAATGGATTTCCATAGCCAAGGATGTTAGTGTTAGATTGGACTTGAACTCAACAAAACTGTTATATGATTATTTCGTTGATTTAAACAATTGCGTACCAAGAATTCAAGGTGAAGTTGACTCTGATTGGGCTACAGTGTGGGAAAACATCAACCAAAATTTCTTAGCACTGGACGATCGCTCAAAATTGTTCTCCTTTGTAAATAATTTGATACCAACATCTGAGAAACTCTCTGCTTACAATATTCGCCGAAATTCACAGAGATGCTCGATATGTGGAGCTTCGGACACTGTGTGCCACAGAATAAAACAATGTAAAATTGCCAAAGTAATATGGGACTGGTGCAGTCAAATTATAAGAACAAGAATGGGCATAGTAGTTAACGACATAGAGGATATTCTCTCACAACAAATAAATTTAAGATCGCAGAAACAGAAAGCAGCGCTTTGGTTGACGATAAGAGCAATAGCATTTAACTTAAAGCATCCGGGCTCGTGTCTGTTCGTTTTTAAAAAACAATTAAGGGAACTTCGATGGAACAATAGAAATATGTTTGAAAAAGAATTCGGAAATTGTCTTAAAATATGTTAATTTTGAAGTTGTTATTGTAGTATAGCATAAGAAACTTACCAAATCTACTATGTACGAACTGTTTTGTTTTAGTTAAATAAATTCTATGAAAAAAAAAAAAAAAAAAAAAAAAAAAAAAAAAAAAAAAAAAGCCTGCAGTGAAGACGAAGCTGAATGATCCCGTGAAGAATCCGTACAACCTGGTGAGAGGCGCACAACCCAGCTCGTGTGCTGTCACTGGGAGTTCCGAACCATCCTGCGAGCTGTGTGCTGGAGTACATCCCAACTTCAAGTGCGAAGTCCTGCGTGCGATGTCCATCCCAGAACGTCAAGCGAAGGTCCGAGAGCTGCGGCTGTGCTACAACTGCCTGCGGAAAGGCCATCCGAGCAGTTCCTGTAGTTCGACGCGCACCTGCCAGAAATGCCAAGGTAAGCACCACACACTTTTGCACATTGAGACCCCGTCAAATGCGAATACCCCAGCCTCTGATAATCCTCCGGCAACCATGCCAGTTAGCGAACATGTACCCAAACCCTCAGAAGTGAATCCCGTTCCCTCTGTTAGCACCACCTGCTCAGTAAGCGAAGCTCCCTGCCTTGATAACAGCCTCTTGATGACCGCTGTTGGGGCCAACGGCAAGAAATCTACCCTCTCTGAGATGGCCGAGGTTCAAATTCGTTCCATGCATTCCGATTTTCAAGCCCTGATGGATTGTCTCGTTACGGATCAGATTACAGGTATAATGCCCTCTCGTGAATTTGATACAAAATCATGGCTCCTACTGTCGGGACTGCCACTTGCAGATCCAACTTTCCACACTCCCGGTGAAATAGACCTCTTGATTGGAATCAAGCTTTTCTTCAAGTTGTTGATGCCCAGTCAGTTGAAAATTTCCGACCAACTCCCTGTACTCCAAGAAACTCGCCTAGGGTGGGTTATTGCCGGCGCCGTTGATGATATGAGTTTGTCCTGCAGTCAACAGCATTGCAATGTTGTTACCGTCAAACCACTTACCACATCTTCGGAAGACGTTCGAGCCCTAGAAGTTTTTGACTACACCCCAGCGTTGACAGGTGCAGACCCGCAATGTGAAATCAAGTACCGCTCTACATCCGTTGATACCGTCCAACTACCTATGAAGGATTCAATGTCAGTCTTGAATGACAGTTGTTTCCTGTGCGTCCATGGATCTGCCCTACCTGAGAGGAAGCTGAAGAAAAGTCCCCTAATAAAGAAGCAGTGCAGCCAGTTTTGCGATCGGTGTGACCTCCCTGGTCGTCGTCAACGTGTGGTTGAGTACAGGGACGTACGAGAGTGGAGACATTTCCGAGTATCTCTCTACCAACTTTTCCTTGCTTGGCAGACGGGGCAATCAAGGCAATTAGAAGCCTTCGTCCGTAGTCATATGGTGGAGAATGATGACCCAACTGAAGTCACCGTATGGAGTTGTGTACCCTCGAACGTGAGTCCAGATGATTCGCAGTCCCACGGCCAGCTGCCGCAGCAGGTTGATGGATCGGAATCCTTACTGGAGAACCAATGGTCAAATTGGAATTCAACCATGATTGCTACACCAGTCGCTTGCCCTCAAGTTTTTCCACCTTTGATCAACGATCTCTATGTCCACAGGACTGTTGAATGCGTTTTGAGAATCGTGAAGAACTCCAAATATCCCAAGTCCCATCAGGTTCTCTCCAAGTCCCTTATTACTCCTTACCTGAGACAGTTCCTGGAATTACTGGTGAGATCTCCACAACAGAACGATCCTTTAGATGTTGGAACCCCTCAGGGGCCTGGAAGGCCTATACAGCAACTAGCTGACATAGTTACTAGCGGTCTCCTGTGTATTGGAGTTCGTTCGCTGAGTGCCCAGTTGCCGAATGACACCGAATACCGGTTCAAGCCACCGGACAAGGTCAAGTCCCAAGTGACGGTTTGTTACAAGCAGAAGTTTCCCGTTGGTTCGTCAGAATGGATTGTCCAATGGGTTTGGCCTCGAATCACTGTTCGAAATATCAGAGAGACCTGCATCGTTTGTTCCATACTCAACCCAGGACTGCTCCAGCCAGCGATTGACAATATGACCCAAATCCAGAGTGTTTCCGTCGCTCCCTTCGCCAGGACAGGTGTTGATTTCTCTGTACCGATATCTGCTTTTCGACGTGGGCGTAAACCGGAAATCCAACAACATCACTTGCAATGTTGGCAACATCAGCAGAGGACACAGAACCATATCTGGAGAAGTTGGTCTGATGAGTACTTGAGGATTTACTTGAGCATGTTGCGAACCCATGAGTCCAAGTGGATGGAACCTATTCCCCGGTAGAGGTGGATTTTTTGAAGAAGGATAACGTACACCGTTTGTGAGCAATTTCCTAGAGACATATCTGAATATCGATCCCACTGTGCGAGTTGCTGAAGTTCGAAAGTCCATCGGTCATTATTGCCGTCCAGTTTCCAAGTTGGCTCCACTCCACCTTGAGTTGAATATCCCACAATCCAGTAATGCTTCTGAGCTTAGCCCGGGGGGAGAATGTTCGCGACCACAGTAGCGAAAATAGAACCTGGCCATTGAATACACCCCTGTTTCTAAATCCCATTTTCCTACCCGTCTTGTGTGTCATGTATTCGCCAGGGAGACTTGTGTAAATGTGCATGTGTGTGTGTGTGTGGTGCTCGACGATCCAGCCTTTCCAGCCAGCCGACGACAGGCTGTACATGTTGCAACATGTTTTCCCGCATCAGCGCGGCCTGCCGATCATCATCGTCATCCATCATCGGACCGAGGCGAGTGTCGCCGTCGACACCGCAGCTTGCATCACGCTGATTGGTTGACGCCGCCGCCACTTGCAGCACAGCTACCCCACCACACGAGCGGAGAACTTTCCAGAAGAAACATTTTTTGTTATAAATATAGACCACCTGATCGTTGTCAGATCAGTTACAGTCCACACTTTGTACGATTAACATCGCGGAAATAAATCGAGTTTAATTAGTTACTCACGCCTCTTCCTCTCTTTATCCGAAGCCGAAACCACCGGTCTTTTTCAAGACCAACAAGAGTTGGATTAATTTTCCGAGGTTGAGCTATCACCCATCGAGGCCACCTTCAACCGAAGGTTCCGCCAGTACCCCCAATGGTCTAGGATTGACCAGGTGGTATATTAGAAAAATAATCCAATCGTAATAATTTTCTTTCGTGTAAATATTTTTAAGATTAGTCAAATGTTTTTATTAGCTCATTAAGTATATAAGTCATAAATGATCAAAATTTCATTGCATTCGGTTCATTGAATCCGGAGATATAATAGCTCAAAGTTAACTATCGGATAATTATAACTTTTTCTAGAACATTTATAACTTCGTGTAGAATAGCTCGATTTTTTCCAAATTTTGACCACTGGTACACAACTAGTTGATGAACTTACAGTAAAAATTTGAGAATATTTGATGCATTTTTCGAAAAGTTACAGCGAGTTGAACATGTTTTGAAAAGTGAAAATTTTACCTATCCCTGTTATTTTGAGGGACGCCCACCCCTCGCAAAGTATTCTGTATGGGAGCCCCGCGGTTCAGACACCGGAGAGGTCTCGCACCAAGAACCATAAATGGCAGTTGACAGTCTATACTCGTAGCCTTCGGACGCGTTTACCGGTCTCCCGTGCTTCATACCGTTAAAATGAGTGGTGTTCGGAAAAACACATTGGTAGTTGATTTTAGCGTTGTTCCAGGACGACCCGATGTTCGAAAAGTCGAACAGTTTCTGGAAAACGAAATAAAATTAAATCTTTCGGACGTTAAAAGTCTCCAGTTGCACAACACGCGTAACTGTGTGTACCTTGAGATGGTAAGCAATGATATTGCGCTGCGCTACGAGAAAGCGCACAATATCAAACGAGTCTTTGTTTGGAAAGACAAACCATTCAAAATACCGGTATATGTGGACAGCGAAGCAGTGACTGTCCGAGTGCATGACCTTCCCCCTTCCGTACCTCATACTACGGTTGCGGAGTTTATGAAGAAGTACGGTGATGTGTTCTCTATACAAACTGAACGCTGGAAACACTACTTTGCTGGCATACCCAACGGGGTTCGTGTGCTGCAGATGCGAATCAAGCACCCAATCCCATCGTATCTTTCAATAACAAATGAGATCTGCTATGTGGAACACCTAAACCAGGTCAGAACCTGTAGGCGATGCTCCAAACCAGTACATCCAAAGCAGAGATGTTTGGATGTGAGCGCACCCGAAACCCAAACAACAGCTACAGCAGTAGCAGCAACAGCAGCAGCAGCAGCAGCAAGTGCCCCATTAAGCGAACCGATATTCACCGAAGCTGACTTTCCACCGATGTGCAGTCATTCCAGCGAATCTTCTCCTGATGTGAGTGATACTTTCATCGAGATTGTAGCAAGAAGCAGACGTGCACTTGACGAACACGAGACCAAAACGACTACCATTTCAACGAACCAAACCGAACAGCAGAGCACGAATGAAGACGACGACGACGACGGGAACGACAGTTCAACTTCACCATACGAGACCTACGATGGTACCAACAAGCGGCGGCTGTCAACGAAGCGTAGGAAGGATAAAAAAAAAGTTGTGTGCAACTCAGGAATCACAGAATGGCTGTGATTCGAACTTGTCTAATGAAATGTGTAAATAGTAAATTCGGCCCCGTTAAGCCTTTTTGGCGTATGGGCCTACCAAATAAAGAGATTAAAAAAAAAAAAAAAAAAGAACCATAAATACTCACGTACAAAATTTCACACCAATCGGTTCAGTAGTTTCCGAATCCATAAAAGTCAGACAGACAGACAAAAATTCATTTTTATATACAGGGTGTTTGTTTCCGGACTTTAAATAATTTGTGGCAGATAGGTCTTAATGATATATGAAAAAGTGCCCAAGGAACATGGGGTCGCAAATCACTGCTAAGTGAGTTATGCAAAATTCTATGATTTTTAACATACAAAACTTCAAAAAATTGTATCTCAGCGATTTTTGATCAACATCTCAATCTTTTTACATGAATTGAAAGCGTGAACCATTGTGCTGTTATGTTTCTTGGACAAAAAACTCGATCTAAAGTGATTAACATGCTTAAATTTTGGAAAGTTTGCGACAAAAGCCGAAAAAATGCTCTTTTTAGGCATTTTTGTTGAAATTCAACCCTTCAGCGCGCGCGCTGTTGTAAAAAGTACAACACTACCAAAAAACCTCGCTTTTCGTATACAGCGCGAGCGCGGTGCAGTTTCGGTTGCTTGATGGCGCGCGTCCTGGAAGGTTAACCTTCATCCAGCCAACGTACATTTTCCCCCTTCGGAAAAGCACAAAAATGGTCATAACTTTTTTGTTTTTCGATGGATTTTGATGATATTTTCACAACTTCCCGAAAAACTCTTCTAGTTTATTATGCCGGGGACATGGGTGCCTGGTCCACATGGTTCCGGAGTTATTCCGGATTGTCTTGGGGTACCAAAATTGGCCACATACTTTGCGCAACATATATCTCAAGATCCCGATGAGATAGAAGTATAGTGTCTTCGGCGAATTTGTTCAGCAGGTTAAGAATTAACTGGCAACGGCGACTTTGGTTCGCGATTCGGCCGCTAGGCGGCGCCAGTGGCAAAAATGTTCAAACCCTCATATCTCAGAAACCTGATAAGATCAGGTATCAGAAGGCCGGCTCCAGAGGCACGTTATCCTCCATTTGGGACATTTGTGCCATCGCCAAAATAACAGCCTATTTCATCATCTACCTGAGGGAAGAGGAAGGAAAAAGGATTTGGATGGGGATAGGGACAGGTAGGGAAATAGGAAAAATACCCTGGAAGAGGGTACTAACGCACAAGCGTACCACAATGGGTTCAAACAGCGCCCTGAAAAGGGCACTGTAATGACGCATAAAGCGAAAGAGAGCCTATAGCTCTTTACCACAGCGGGTTAAGAACAACAGAATATCCTGAAGATTCAGGTTTCTGAAGTCAGTTTCACTTAATAAGTATTTACCGAATACTCGGAAACGCAGTTGCGCGAAAACTGGACAGTTACATATCAAATGATACGAAGTTCCATAATCGGATTCACAGCTATCACAGGCGAATGAATCAGCTTGCTGAATATTCGCCATGTGATAGCTGAGTCGGCAGTGGCCAGTCAATGCTTTGACCAACATGCTGCAATTCTGCTTAGACAGATTAGTTAGATACTTCGCCACCCGTAGAGATGGCTCAGCACTATACAATTTGGTTTGACGACATGACTCCAAACTATTCCAATATTGTCTGTGTTGAGTGACAGCCCAGGTGTAAATCTGAAGCTTAATCCAACACTTCGATATCGGAATAGCTGGCTCAGGGCCAATGAAGTCATGTGATGCTCCAGAGCGAGCTAACTCATCAGCCAATTCATTTCCAGCGATGGAAGAATGGCCAGGTACCCATAGAAGGTGAACAGCGTTTGCTGAATTCAGCTCCTCGATTTGAGTTCGACAAGCGATAACTATCTCGACCTGGAGTTGGCCGAAGCAAGTGCTTTAATAGCAGCCTGGCTATCTGAACAGAAGTATATTACTTTGCCCATTACGTGCTGCTGAAGTGCTGATTGCACTCCGCACATAAGAGCAAAGATTTCGGCCTGAAAAACGGTGCAGTGTCTACCAAGTGAGTAAGACTGATACAGCCTTAGCTCACGAGAATAAACACCAGCACCTGCTCGACCTTCGAGAAGGGAGCCATCAGTGTAACATACGATGCCGTCTGAAATACTTCTTTCCAGATAATTAGATGTCCACTCTTCCCGGGAAGGGAATTTCGTGGAAAATGTCCTATATGGAAAATTACAAGCAATTGTAAGATCACTTGGAGCAAGGACAATTTTGTCCCAATTCACTAAAAGTGGAAACAACGAGGTGTGTGTTGATGTGCGGTTCACAGGAGTTTCCTCTAGTAGACCGAGTACCCGTAACCGGTAAGTGCAAGAAAGGGCTTCTTGTTTGAGATGAATGTGTAGTGGGGCAACGTCAAAGAGAACTTCTAGCGCTGCCGTAGGAGCTGAAGAGAACGCTCCAGACATCGCCATTAAGCACATCCTTTGGAGATGGCCTAATTTTGATTGGACCGTTCTCACTTCACCCTTTTGCCACCACACAAGACATCCATAAGCCAATATTGGCCGAACCACAGTTGTGTAAATCCATTTGATATACTTGGGTTTTAGACCCCAAGTTGTACCAAAAGTACGCCGGCATTGCCCGAAGGCCATACAAGCTTTCTTGATTCTGAACTCAATGTGAGGTGTCCAGGAAAGCTTGGAATCAAGAATGACTCCAACGTACTTTACCTGTTCAGTCACATCGATTTCAGAATCAAAGAGACGCAAAGGTCGAACGCCATTACGGTTTCGCCTTTCCGTGAAAAGAACAATAGATGTTTTACTCGGATTAACCGAAAGGCCATATTGGCGACACCAACCCTCAACTACCTGAAGGGCGTTTTGCATCAGGTCGAAAAGGGTGCTGATGCACATACCAACTAACAATGTTAGATAGTCGTCGGCAAAACCATAAGTAGGAAAACCGCTATTATTGAGTTGCCTCAATAGCGTATCTGCTACGAGATTCCACAAAAGCGGTGATAAGACTCCCCCTTGGGGGCATCCACAAACACTTAATTTCCTAATCCCTGCTAGACGCAATGTCGAGAAGAGATATCGGTTTTTGAGCATTTGATGAATCCAATTGGAAATCATTGGAGATATACCATGACTCCGTGCGGCTTCCAATATGGCATCGAAAGGCACGTTGTCAAAGGCACCCTCGATATCTAAGAAAACACCCAAACAAGATTGCTTTTGAGCGAATGCTTTCTCGATATCGTAAACAACCTTGTGTAAAAGAGTCACAGTGGACTTACCAGATTGGTAGGCATGTTGGTTCACATGAAGAGGCACGTTGGCCAGATGAACATCACGGATGTGATGATCCACAATGCGTTCTAAGCATTTCAGAAGAAAAGAGGTCAAACTGATAGGTCTGAAACTCTTTGCTTCTTCATACGACGCACGACCCACTTTCGGAATAAACTTTACAGTAATATCCCTCCAGGATTTGGGAATATACCCTGTAGCAAAACTGCAAACAAGTAGTTTTTTCAAAACATGTTTGAAATAATCAAATCCCTTCTGAAGCAAAATAGGATAAATCCCATCTGCCCCAGGAGATTTGAAAGGAGCAAAGCTATTAAGAGTCCACTCAATCGATTCTATAGTTACAATACTCCGAGCCGAAGCTAAAAAATCATAACTACAAGAAAAGACATCAGGTTCATCCGAAGATGTAATATCCACACATCCAGGGAAGTGTGTGCTGAATAAGCATTCCAGAACTTCCTCATCAGAGGAAGTCAAATCGCCTTTTGGCAAACGAAGTTCGTTCACCCGGAAATCCTTAGATTTCGCAAGGATTTTGTTTAACCGACTGACTTCACTCAAGCTGGAAACATTTGAACAAAGGTTTTTCCAGCCGGATCGTTCAGCAGACCGGAGAGCTTTCCTGTAGGCCTTGCGAGCCGACCTGAAAGCCTCCGAACCAGCCGAACGTCGTCTGTTCCAACTCTTTCTACATTGTTTCCTGAGTTTCGCCAGATCAGAGTTCCACCAAAGGGTTCCTCTTGCGCAACATATATCTCAAGATCCCGATGAGATAGAAGTATAGTGTCTTCGGCGAATTTGTTCAGCAGGTTAAGAACTAACTGGCAACGGCGACTTTGGTTCGCGATTCGGCCGCTAGGCGGCGCCAGTGACAAAAACGTTCAAACCCTCATATCTCAGAAACCTGATAAGATAGAATGATGCTGTCTTCGGCAAAAATCTTCAGCAAGCTCCGAACTATCTGATAGTGAAGTCTTTGGTTTGGGATTTATCCGCTAGGTGGCGAATTGTGTCTGAAAAATTCAAACACGTTTATCTCGATACCCTACTGAGGTACAAACATGCCGTTTTCAGCACAATTGTTCAGCAGGCTAAGAACTATCTGGAAATGGCGCCTTCGGTTCGAGAATCATCACCTAGCGCGCCAGGGTCAAAAATCGTCAAACTTTTATATCTCAGAATCTTGATAAGATAGAATGATGCCGTCTTCAACAAAGCTCTTCAGTAAACTAAAAACTGTCTGATAGTTGAGTCTTTGATTCGTGTTTTTTTTTCGCTAGGTTATTCGCTACACCGTCTTTGACACCCTGCAGACAAATTTTGTCACCCCACAATATTGCTCCGTTTTTACTTCCGGGAATGTCTCCGGGAATTTCTACAGGAACTCTTTCGGGAGTTTTTCCAGGAATTTCTCCGGGAATTTCTCTAGAAATTTCTCTGGAAATGTCTCCGGGAATTCCTTCGGAATTTTTTCCAAGGTTTCCTCTAGGACTCACATCAGGAACTTCTGCGGAGATTCCATCAGGAATTTCTTAGGTAATTTCCCCAGGAATTCTTCTGGGAATTTCTCCAGGAATTCATTCAACAATTTCTCCAGGCTGAATTTCTCCAAGATTTTTTTCTAGGAGTTCCTCCAGGAATATCTCCGGGAATGTCTCCGGGAATTCCCTCGGGAATCTCTTCAGGAAATCCGCCAGGAATTGCTTCGAAAATTTCTTCAAGAAATTGTCCGGGAAATCCTCGAGAAATTCTTCCAGGAATTCCTCCGGGAATTCCACCAAAAATTCCTCCGGAAATTTCTTCATGAAAATTTTCGGTTTATTTTTTCATAAAAGTTCACTGGGAATTACTCCAGGAAGTCTTCCGTGATTTTTTTTTTCAGAAAACCCTCTGAGAATTTCTCCAGGAATTCCTCTGGGAATTTCTCTTAGTACTCCTCCATTGTTTTCTCAGGAATTCCGCCGGGAATGTCATTGGAGATTCTCCCTGGAATTTCACTCCAGAAATTCCACTAAAAATTTCTGCAGGAAATCCTTCCAAATTTTTTCCTGAATTCCACTAGGAATTTCTTTACGATTCTCTCCAGGAATTTCTCCGGGAATTCTTCTAAGGCAGCATCGACCCCCCTCCCCCCTCCGTAACGCATTTTTGTATGAAAAACCGAAAATTTTTGTATGGACCGTAACGCTTGGTCATACTCCCCCCTCCCCCTAGAGCGTTACGTAATTTGTGGATGGCGCCTAAGACTCCCACCAGCAGTTCCTCCGGTTATTCCTTCACTAATTTCTCCAGGACTTTTTCCGGGATTATCTCCAGGAATTCTTTCGGGTATTTCTCCAGGAATTCTGCCGGGGATTCCCTCTGGAATTCCCTCAGGGGTTTCCTGCAGTGATTCTTCCAGGAATTCTCTTCGGGGAATACCCCAGGAAGGAGGATTTCCTGAAGAATTTACCAGAGGGATTGCTGGAGAAATCACCGGAGGAATTCCTAGACACATTTCCTGAGGAAATCCTGGAGGAAATCCTCGAGGGGTTCGCAAAGGAATACATGATGAAATTCCCAGAGGATTTCCTGAGCAAATCCTGTAGATTTCCTTTAAAATTTCCCGGAGGAATTCCTGAAAGAATTCCTGGAGGATTTTTTGGAAGATTTCCAGAAGAAATTCCCAAAATTACTCCTGGAGCTGAATTTTAGTATGGTGAGAAGGACAGTTCTCCGTTTCTGCAGGGAAATGGTGCAAAAAGCGTGGGTACATATTATGATTCCTCGCCTAATTTGATGCTGTTTGAGCAAAACTTTGGGCAACAGTGTTGTTGTTTTCTCTATTTCTTGCAACATAAACAACATAGTTATCCAAAGCTTTGCCCAAACAGCATCAAATAAGGCAAGAAATCATAATACCCACGCTTTTTGTACCATTTAATTGCAGAAACAGAGAACTAACCTTCTCTCCATACTAAAATTCAGTTCATTACTACAAATTTAGTACTACACCGAACGTGCCCCATTCCGGGAGAAATTCTCGAGGGTTTTGAAAGAAAAAAAAACCACGGGAGACTTCCTGAAGAGATTCCTGGAGAAATTACCAGAGGATTTTCTTGAAAAAAAAAAACCGACAGTTTTCCTTAGAAAACTCCCGGATATGTTCCTGAAGAAACTCCTGGAAAAAATTCCGGAGAAATTCCTAGAGAAATTCTTGGAGAAATTCATATAGAACATTCCGGAAGAATTCCTGAGGAAATTTTCAGAGGAATTTCCGGAGGCACGCATGGACGAATTCCTGGGAAAATTTCCAGTGAAATTCCCGAAGAAAATCTTGGAAAAAAAGTTCGGAGGAATTTCTGGAAAAAATCCCAGAAGAATTTCCGCAGAAATTGCCGAAGGAATTCCTGAAGGAGTTCCTGATGGGAGTCCTAGAAGAAATCCTGGGGAAATTTCCGGAGAAATCCCCGGAGGAATTCCTGGAGTATTTCCTAGAGGATTTCCCGGAGGAACTTCTGAAGGATTCCCGGCAGATTTCCTGAAGAAATTCCTGAAGGAAGTTCTTGAGGAATTCCCAGTGGAATTCTTGGATAAATTCCCGGTGGAACTCCCGGAGAAATTCCTGGGAAAATACCCGGAAGAGTTCCTGTAGAAATTTCCGGAGACATACCCGGAAGAAAAAAACAGAGTAAAAGAAGCATTATTGTAGGGCGACAAAATTTGTCTGCAGAGTGTCAAAGACGGTGTTAAAGTATTGCCTCTTGTACCACCGTACTCGACAGTCTACTATCCTGCCAAATGGCTCTTAGCTTGCTGGACAATTATGCTGAAAATGGAATACTTTTTGGTAATTAGGATGTTCACACAAATATTTTCTTAATACTAGACGGAACCTATCGAATAATATCAGAACAAAGGACACCAGATACGTCTTACTTCCATTTAACGTTCGGAAAAGTTTGCTGGACGTTTTCCGATTTTTGAGATGAAGAGTTTTTAGCTTGCTGAAGAACTTTGTTGAAGACGGCATCATTCTATCTTATCAGGATTCTGAAATATAGAAGTTTGAAGATTTTTGACCATGGCGGCACCTAGCGGACGATTCTCGAACCAAAGACGCCATTGCCATATAGTTCTTAGCCTGCTGAACAACTTTGCTGAAAACGGCATGCTTGTACCTCATTAGGGTATCGAGATAAACGTGTTTGAATTTTTCAGACACAATGCGCCACCTAGCGGATAAATCCCAAACCAAAGACTTCACTAGCAGATAGTTCGGAGCTTGCTGAAGGTTTTTGCCGAAGACAGCATCATTCTATCTTATCAGGTTTCTGAGATATGAGGGTTTGAACATTTTTGCCACTGGCGCCGCCTTGTGACCGAATCGCGAACCAAAGTCGCCGTTGCCAGTTAGTTCTTAACCTGCTGAACAAATTCGCCGAAGACACTATACTTCTATCTCATCGGGATCTTGAGATATATGTTGCGCAAAGTATGTGGCCAATTTTGGTACCCCAAGACAATCCGGAATAACTCCGGAACCATGTGGACCAGGCACCCATGTCCCCGGCATAATAAACTAGAAGAGTTTTTCGGGAAGTTGTGAAAATTTCATCAAAATCCATCGAAAAACAAAAAAGTTATGACCATTTTTGTGCTTTTCCGAAGGTGGAAAATGTACGTTGGCTGGATGAAGGTTAATAAAAACACGTGGTAAAGTAGAAAAGTGATACTCTACAAAAGATTGTTTATGTTGTTTTCCACCAAACTCTCTTTGGGACCAACATTGAATTTTTTGAAGTTTGGCCACAATAATTAATTCAAAGTTAGGTAAGAAACTCATCGAATTGCGAAAAACATCGCCCCGATTTCATTGAACCGTGCTTTGGCAGCACTTCCCGTTCGTGTGCTTGCTGTTTACTCTCCCAACAGCAGGCAAGAGAAACTATTGCAAAGCACATGGATAACCAAACATTGCCACACAACCAACCAACTCGTCCTGATTGGTGTTATGTTTGGTCGTGCATAACAAACATTGCACTAATCTGAGCGAATTGGTCGTTCGGGTGGAGAGCCGGAGAAGTTTGTAGCCACGACCATGCCTCTGTTATTGTTGATGTGGGGAATGCGCACAGTTTGAAGCAGAGCATCAAATTTCCGCTATGGCGGAAAACAATGCGGAGGTTGTGTGCGAAAGGACGCGCGCAAGATTTTTAAAACATTGCTATGCTAGTAGCGATACTAATGTTGGCCGCGGAGAGCAAAACGAGCTGCGTGGTGTTTAAAATCCTTTGCCGAGTTGGGTTTCCTTGCACTCGCAGTCAAACTTTCGTAAAGAAACACTTTTTTGTTTCTCACTTTTTGTCAATTAGTTTTTATGGTGACGACGAACACAACTTCGTTTGTTTTAGCTGACCGGGTCTTGTACCGTGTCGATGTGACAAATCAGCGAAAGTAAACTTGACTGATCCCCAGATTCGCCTTCTTTTTTGCAAACTGATGTTGTAACAGTCTGTCCAAAATACCAGAAATACCTTAACCATTTTCAAAAATGTGTAGCAAAGGTAAACAGTCCATTAGCTGTAAGAAAAGAGTTTGGTGTTCATCGAAAATTTGGGGGACTCTGTACTTAAACTTAAATAAGTCAAATATTGATTCTTGTAATGATTAAATCTCCTAGTCTCAGGCGGATTGAATTCGACGTTCTTGTGGTTTCTGATGATCTTCAGATACAAAGCAGTGTTTGGGTATATGGTTTTATTCCAAGAAAATTGTTTTTAGGTATATTTTAGGCGACAATAGTAAATATTATTAACATTTTTTGTGTTTTTTCTTTTTCAAGCAAATTGTTCAAAACAATTCGATTTTGAAGACATTGCCCAATCACAGATTTTTACTTAGATTTTCTGGATTTTCCTATAGATGAAAAAGATTTTTTTGATCAAAATCACAGATGAAAACCGAACAAAATGTAGCAACACTGAGTCAAACTGCGGTGCTATTCAGATGGGGTGGGGTTATGCTGACGAAGTCAGATATTATTTTATTGATAAGTTACTCAATAAATAATGCCATAATTAATTACAACATTAATGTATGCTAATTTGCTAAATAAGCTGTGATTAATCATTTTTCCGGCATCACGAGCCATCGGGTACACAGTCTGTTCGGTACTATTTAAGGTATGAATGGGAGAAATTCAGGTGGATTATTACGGGAAGTTGGGGTTTTTAAATAAATGTTTGAGAACTTAAGAGGATATTGGGGGCATTCTGAGGGAAGTCGGTTCCTCACAATAAGTGTTCGGTTATTTTAGGTGATATTGGGGGCATACTTAGGGAAGTTGGGTCCTCCCAATAAGTGTTCGGTAATTTTAGAGGATATTGGGGGACATTCTGAGGGAAGTCGGCTCCTCCCAATAAGTGTTCGGGAATTTTAGGTGATATTGAGGAGCAATCTGAGGAAGTTGGGTCCTCCCAATAAGTGTTCGGTAACTTTAGATGATATTGGAGGGAATTATTAAGGAAGTTGGATCCTTCCAATAAGTGTTTTTAGGTGAAATTGGGGGGCATTTTGAGGGAAGTCGGTTCCTTCCACGAAGTGTTCGGTAGTTTTAGATGATATTGGGGGCATTCTTGGGGAAGTTGGGTCCTCCCAATAAGTGTTCGGTAATTTTAGATGATATTGGGGGACATTCTGAGGGAAGTCGGTTCCTTCCAATAAGTGCTCGGTAATTTTAGGTGATCTTGTGGAACATTCTGAGAGAAGTCGGTTACTCCCAAAAAGTGTTCGGGAAGTTTAGGTGATATTGGGGAGCATTCTGAGGAAGTTGGGTCCTCCCAATAAGTGTTCGGTATTTTTAGGTGATATTGGGGGACATTCTGAGGGAAGCCGGTTCCTTCCAATAAGTGTTCGGTAATTTTAGGTGATATTGGGGGACATTCTGAGGGAAGTCGGTTCCACCCAATAAGTGCTCGGGAATTTTAGGTGATATTGACGGGGCATTCTGAGGAAAGTCGGTTCCTCCCAATAAGTGTTCGGTAATTTAAGATGATATTGGGGGACATTCTGAGCGAAGTCGGTTCCTCCCAATAATTGTTCGGTAATTAAAGGTGATACTGAAGCGCATTTTGAGGGAAGTCGGTTCCTCCCAATAAGTGTTCGGTAATTTTAGATGATATTGGGGGCATTCTTAGGGAAGTTGAGTCCTCCTTATAAGTGTTCGGTGATTTTAGGTGATATTGGGGGGCATTCTGAGAGAAGTCGGTTCCTCCCAATAAGTGTTCGGTAATTTTAGGTGATATTGGGGGACATTCTGAGGGAAGTAGGTTCCTCCTAATAAGTGTTCGGGAATTTAAGGTGATATTCGGGGCATTCCGAGGAAAGTCGGTTCCTCCCAATAAGTGTTCGGTAATTTTAGGTGATATTGGGGGATATTCTGAGGAAAGTCGGTTCCTCCCAATAAGTGTTCGCAGGGCATTCTTAGGGAAGGTGGGTCCTCCCAATAAGTGTTTGGTATTTTTAGGCGATATTGGGGGGCATTTTGAGGGAAGTCGGTTCCTCCCAATAAGTGTACGGTAATTTTAGATGATATTGGGGGGCATTCTTAGGGAAGTTCGGTCCTCCCAATATGTGTTCGGTATTTTTTAGGTGATATTGGGGGGCATTTTGGGGGAAGTCGGTTCCTCCCAATAAGTGTTCGGTAATATTAGGTGAATTGGGGGGTATTCTTAGGGAAGTTGGGACCTCCCAATAAGTGTTCGGTATTTTTAGGTGATATTGGGGGACATTCTGAAGGAAGTCGGTTCCTCCCAATATGTGTTCGGTAATTTTAGGTGATATTTGGGGGCATTCTTAGGGAAGTCGGTTCCTCCCAATAAGTGTTCGGTAATTTTAGGTGATATTGAAGGGCATTCTGAGGGAAGTCGGTTCCTCCCAATAATTGTTCGGGAATTTTAGGTGATATTGGGGGACATTCTGAGGGAAGTTGGTTCCTCCCAATAAGTGTTCGGTAATGTATGGTGATATTGAGGGGCATTCTGCGAAAAGTCGGATCCTCCCAATAAGTGTTGGGTAATTTGAGGTGATATTGGGGAGCATTCTTACGGAGGTTGGTTCCTCCCAATAAGCGTTCGGGAATTTTAGGTGATAGTGGGGGGCATGCTGAGGAAAGTCGGGTCCTCCCAATAAGTGCTCGGTAATTTTTAGGTGATATTGGGGGACATTCTGAGGGAAGTCGGTTCCTCCCGATAAGTGTTCGGTAATTTTAGGTGATATTGGGGGCATTCTGAGGTAAGTTGGTTCCTCTCAATAAGTGTTCGGTAATTTTAGGTGATAGTGGGGGGCATGCTGAGGAAAGTCGGGTCCTCTCAATAAGTGTTCGGTATTTTTAGGTGATATTGGGGGACATTCTGAGGGAAGTTGGTTCCTTCCAATAAGTGTTCGGGAACTTTAGGTGATATTGGGGGCAATCTAAGGAAAGTCGGTTCCTCCCAATAAGTGTTGGGTAATTTTAGGTGATATTGGGGGACATTCTGAGGAAAGTCGGTTCCTCCCAATAAGTGTTCGGTAATTTTAGGTGATATTGGGGGTCATTCTGAGGGAATTCAGCTCCCCCCAATAACAGTTTGGTAAGTTTAGGTGATATTGGACGTTATTTTGAGGGAAGTCAGTTCCTCCCAACAAGTGTTCGGTAATTTTAGGTGATATTGGGGGACATTCTGAGGGAAGTCGGTTCCTCCCAATAAGTGTTCGGTAATTTTAGGTAATATTGAGGGGCATTCTAAGGGAAGTTGGGTCCTCCCAATAAGTGTTCGGTAATTTTAGGTGATATTGGGGGGCATTCTGAGGGAAGTCGGTTTAACCCAATAAGTGTTCAGTATTCAGGGCCCATATAGCCGAGGCGGTAAACGCACGGGTATTCAGCATGACCATGCTGAGGGTGACGGGTTCGATTCCCGATCGGTCCAGGATCTTTTCGTAAAGGAAATTTCCTTGACTTCCTTGGGCATAGAGTATCTTCGTGCCTGCCACACGATATACACATGCAAAATGGTCATTGGCAGAGGAAGCTTTCAGTTAATAACTGTGGAAGTGCTCATAGAACACTAAGCTGAGAAGCAGGCTTTGTCCCAGTGAGGACGTTACGCCAAGAAGAAGAAGAAGTGTTCAGTATTTTTAGGTGATATTTTGAGGCATTCTGAGGGAAGTTGGTTCCTCCCAATAAGTGTTCGGTAATTTTTGGTGATATTGAGGAACATTCTGCGAAAAGTTGGTTCCTCAGTTTTCGGTAAGTTTAGGTTTCTCGGTGTTCGGTAATTTTAGGTGATATTGAGGTACATTCTGAAGGAAGTCGGTTCCTTCCAATGAGTATTCGGTAATTTTAGGTGATATTGGGGAAATTATGAGGGAAGTCGGTTCCTCCCAATAAGTGTTCGGTAATTTGAAGTGATATTGGGGGACATTCTGAGGGAAGTCGGTTCCTCCCAATAAGTGTTCGGTAAATTTAGGTGATATTGGGGGGCATTCTGAGGAAAGTTGGCTCCTCGGTGTTCGGTAATTTAAGGTTCCTCGGTTCCTCGGTGTTCGATAATTTTAAGTGATATTGGGGGACATTCTGAGGGAATTTGGTTCCTCCCAATAAGTGTTCGGTAATTTAAGGTTATATTGAGGGGCATTCTGCGAAAAGTCGGTTCCTCGGTGTTCGGTAATTTTAGGTTCCTCGGTGTTCGATAATCTTAGGTGATATTGGGGGACATTCTGAGGCAAGTCGGTTCCTCCCAATAAGTGTTCGGTAGCTTTAGGTGATATTAGGGGACATTCTGAGGGAAGTGGGTTCCTCCCACCCAATAAGTGTTCGGTAATTTTAGGTGATATTGGGAAGCATTCTTGTAGAAATTGGGTACTCCCAATAAGTGTTGGATAATTTTTTGGTGATATTGGGGGGCATTCTGAGGGAAGGCGGTTCCTCCCAATAAGTGTTCGGTAATTTGAGGTGATATTGGGAGGCATTCTGAGGAAAGTTGGTTCCTCCCAATGAGTGTTCGGTAATTTTAGGTGATATTTTGAGGCATTCTAAGGGAAGTTGGTTCCTCCTAATAGATGGTCGGTAAATTTAGGTGATATTGGGGATATTCTTAGGAAAGTTTGGTCGTCCCAATAAGTGTTCTATAATTTTGGTTGATATTGGGGGGCATTCTGAGGAAAGTCGGTTCCTCCCAAGAGGTGTGCGGTAATTTTAGGTGATATTGGGGGGCCTTCTGAGGGAAGTCGGTTCCTCCCAATAAGTGTTCGATAATTTTAGGTGATATTGAGGGGCATTCTGAGGGAAGTCAGTTCCTCCCAATAAGTGTTCGGTAATTTTAGGTGATATGGGGGGGTATTCTTAGGGAAGTTGGGTCCTCCCAATAAGTGTTTGATAATTTTAGGTGATATTGGGGGACATACTTAGAGAAGTTGGGTCCTTCCAATAAGTGTTTGGTAATTTTAGGTGATATTGGAGGGCATTTTGAGGGAAGTCGGTTCCTCCCAATAAGTGTTCGATAATTTTAGGTGATATGGGGGCGTATTCTTAGGGAAGTTGGGTCCTCCCAATAAGTGTTTGATAATTTTAGGTGATATTGGGGGACATTCTGAGGGATGTCGGTTTCTCTCAATAAGTGTTCGGTAATTTAGGTGATATTGGGGGGCATTCTTAGGGAAGTTGGGTCCTTCCAATAAGTGTTTGGTAATTTTAGGTGATATTGGGGGGCATTCTGAGGGAAGTCGGTTCCTCCCAATAAGTGTTCGATAATTTTAGGTGATATTGGGGGGTATTCTTAAAGAAGTTGTGTCCTCCCAATAAGTGTTTGGTAATTTTAGGTGATATTGGGGGACATTCTGAGGGAAGTCGGTTCCTCTCAATAAGTGTTCAGTTATTTTAGGTGATATTGGGGGGCATTCTGAGGGAAGTTGGTTCCTCCCAATAAGTGTTCGGTAATTTTAGGTGATATTGGGGGGCATTCTGAGGAAAGTCGGGTCCTCGGTGTTCGGTAATTTAAGGTTCCTCGGTTTCTCGGTGATCGATAATTTAGGCGATATTGGGGGACATTCTGTGGGAAGTTGGTTCCTCCCAATAATTGTTCGGTAATTTAAGGTGATATTGAGGAGCATTCTGCGAAAAGTTGGTTCCTCGGTGTTCGGTAACTTAAGGTTCCTGGGTGTTCGATAAACTAAGGTGATATTTGGGGACATTCTGAGGGAAGTCGGTTGCTCCCATTAAGTGTTCGATAATTTTAGGTGATATTGGGGGACATTCTGAGGGAAGATGTGTCCTCCCAATAAGTGTTCGGTAATTGTTGTGATATTTTGAGGCATTCTTAGGGAAATTGGGTACTCCCAATAAGTGTTGGATAATTTTAGGTGATATTGGGGGGCATTCTGAGGGAAGGCGGTTCCTCCCAATAAGTGTTGGATCCTCCCAATGAGTGTTCGGTAATTTTAGGTGATACTTTAAGGAATTCTTAGGGAAGTTGGTTCCTCCTTATAAGTGGTCGGTAATTTTAGGTGATATTGGGGGACATTCTTAGGAAAGTTGGGTCGTCCCAATAAGTGTTCGATAATTTTAGGTGATAATTGGGGACATTCTGAGGGAAGTCGGCTCCTCTTAATAAGTGTTCGGTAATTTAAGGTGATATTGAGGGACATTCTGAAGGAAGTCGGTTCCTCCCAATAAGTGTTCGGCAATTTTAGGTAATATTGGGGGACATTCTGAGGGAAGTCGGTTCCTCCCAATAAGTGTTCGGTAAATTTAGGTGATATTGGGGGACATTCTGAGGGAAGTTGGGTCCTCCCAATAAGAGTTCGATAATTTTAGGTGATATTGGGGGACATTCTGAGGGAAGTCGGTTCCTCCCAATAAGTGTTCGGTAATTTTTGGTGATATTGGGGGACATTCTTAGGGAAGCTGGGTCCTCTCATTAAGTGTTCGGTAATTTTAGGTGATATTGGGGGAGGATCCTGAGGGAAGTTGGGTCCTTCCAATAAGTGTTCGATAATTTTAGTTTATATTTAGGGAAGCTGGGTCCTCCCAATAAGTGTTCGGTAATTTAAGGTGATATTGGGGGACTTTCCTAGGGAAGTTGGTTCCTTAGCTTAGCTTAGCTTAGACTGACTGCACACATCTATGGTTGCTATTCCGTGATTGACCCGAACCAATGACAGTTGCACAATGAATCAACTGAATAATTGACTGGGAGTGGTCAATATTCTCACTGTGCACGCTTCAGAGACTCTCTTTAACGGTACAATAACGGCGCCGGCCACGTCCTTGCAGTCAGGTTGGAAGAGGGAAGGAATATTAGTAACAACCTTTGTTAAGTGAAGGCCCGCGTTTACCGCTGCGACTCCACCAAAGGCTGCAGGAAGGAGTGTTTGTTAGCAGGAAAGGTATCGTTGGGTCTGGATTCACTTTGATATGTAATATGACCTTCGTGTCATGCTGGTTGCCGCGCTATTGTTTGCTTTACGCGGAAAGCAAACAATCGACCACCCGCATCAGGTGGTCGCTTGATATTTACTGCAAACGACGCAACAAAATATGCAATCTAACACACTATTATTCGCTTCATTCGGAAAGCAAACAATCGATCACCCACGTCAGGTGGTCACTTAATAATTCGAATCGAACCGCGGATGCTAGTCGCCAAATATTTAACTGCGAATGACACGACCGAACATGCAAGCTGACGCACTATTGTTCACTTCATATGAGAAGCAAACAACTGATCACCCACATCAGGTGATCGTTCAGTGTTGCTACAAAAAACGCGACACAACGAAATGCTCATTTCCGAATAGGGAAAAAGAAAAATCGAACCACCGAAGCAAAAGCGCGCAACATCGGCACCCGGACGAAATCCCATTACACACTTCATTCCTAGGGAAGTTGGTTCCTCCCAAAAAGTTTTCGGTAATTTTAGGTGATATTGGGGGACATTCTGGTCCTCCCAATAAGTGTTCGGTAATTTTAAGTGATATTAAGGAGCATCCTGAGGGAAGTTGGGTCCTCCCAATAAGTTTTCGGTAATTCTAGGTAATATTGGGGAACATTCTAAGGGAAGCTGGGTCCTCCCAATAAGTGTTTGGTTATTTTAGGCGATATTGGGGGGCATTCTGAGGGAAGTCGGTTTCTCCCAATGAGTGTTTGGTAATTTTAGGTGATATTAAGGAGCATCCTGAGGGAGGTTGGGTCCTCCCAATAAGTGTTCGGTAATTTTAGGTGATATTGGGGGCCATTGTAAGGGAAGCTGGGTCCTCCCAATACGTGTTTGGTAATTTTAGGTAATATTGGAGGGCATTCTGAGGGAAGTCGGTTCCTCCCAACAAGTGTTCGGTAATTTTAGGTGATATTGGGCGTCATTCTAAGGGAAGTCGGTTCCTTCCAAAAAGTGTTCGGTTATTTTAGGTTATATTGGAGAAAACCCTGAGGCAAGTTGGGTCCTCCCAATAAGTGTTCGGTAATTTTAGGTGATATTGGGGAACATTCTAAGGAAAGCTGGGTTCTTCCAATGAGTGTTCGGCAATTTTAGGTTATATTGAAGAGAATGCGGAGGCAAGTTGGGTCCTCTCAATAAGTGTTCGGTTAACTCAGGTGATATTGGGGGACATTCTGAGGGAAGTCGGTTTCTGACAATGAGTGTTCGGTAATTTTAGGTGATATTAGGGAGTATCCTGAGGGAGGTCTGGTCCTCCCAATAAGTGTTCGGTAATTTTAGGTGACATTGGGGGTCATTCTAAGGGAAGCTGGGTCCTCCCAAAACATGATTGGTAATTTTAGGTAATATTGGAGGGCATTCTGAGGAAAGTCGGAGGGAAGTTGGGTCCACCCAATAAGTGTTCCGTTAACCTAGGTGATATTGGGGGGCATTCTGAGAGAAGTTGGTTCCTCCCAATAAGTGTTCGGTAATTTTTGGTGACATTGGGGGAATCCTGAGGGAAGGTGGGTCCTCCCAATAAGTGTTCGGTAATTTCAGGGTGTTCGGGGACATTTTTAGGGAAGCTGGATTCTTCCAATGAGTGTTCGGTAATTTTAGGTTATATTAAGGAGCATCCTGAGGGAAGTTGGGTCCTCCCAATAAGTGTTTGGTTATTTTAGGTGATATTGGGGGACATTCTTAGAGAAGTTGGGCCCTCCCAATAAGTGCTCCTTAGGTGACGTTGGGTGACATTCTTAGGGAAGCTGGGTCCTCCCAATTAGTGTTCGGTAATTTTAGGTTAAATTGGGTAGCATCCTGAGGGAAGTTGGGTCCTCCCAATAAGTGTTCCGTAATTTCAGGTGACGTTGGGGGACATTTTTAGGAAAGGTGGGTCCTCCCAATGAGTTTTCGGTAATTTTAGGTGATATTGGGTAGCATCCTGAGGGAAGTTGGGTCCTCTTAATAAGTGTTCGGTAATTTTAGGTGTTATTGGGGGCATTCTGAGGGAAGTTGGGCCCTCCTAATAAGTGTTCCGTAATTTTAGGTGACATTGGGGATATCCTGACGGAAGTTAGGTCCTCCCAATGAGTTTTTGAAAACTTTGAGTGTTATTGAGGGGCATTCTGAGGGAAGTTGGGTCCTCCCAATAAGTGTTCGGTAGTTTTAGGTGTTATCGGGAGCATTCTGAGGGAAGTTGGGTCCTCCCAATAAGTGTCCGGTAATTTCTTCTTCAAGTAGCTCAACTATGTAAATTAGGCTTAAATTCATGTAGTATACATTGTTAGCCTTAATATTATAATGAGATGAACCAGCCAACGGCGGAAAATCTCATAAATAAAGTGAATTGAATTGAACTGAATATTGAAGGGCATTCTTAGGAAATCAAAGTCCTCCATATAAGAGTTTAGGAATTCAGGGGATATTGGGAGGCATCTTGAGAAAAATTGGGTCCTACCAACGAGTTTTTAGAAATTTTTGTGATATTGGTGAGTATTCTGCCTGAGGATGCCCCCAATATCACCTTAAATTACCGAACACTTATTGGGAGGACCTAACTTCCCTCAGAATAACCCCAAATATCACCTATAATTTTCGAACACTCATTGGGTGTACCCAACTTCCCTCAGGATATCCCCAATGTCATCTGAAATTACCGAACACTTATTGGAAGGACCCTACTTTCCTCAGAATAACCCCCAAAATCACCTTAAATTTCCAAACATTTATTGGGAGGACCCAACTTCCCTCAGAATGCCCTCAAATATCACCAAAAAATTTCAATCACTCATTGGGGGTACCCAACTTCCTTCAGAATATCCCCAATGTCACCTAAAATTACCATACGCTTATTGGGAGGACCCAACTTCCCTCAGAATACCCCTCAATAGCACCTTAAAGTTACCGAACACTTATTAAGACGACCCAACTTCCCCCAGAATGCCCTCCAATATCACCTAAATTTTTCAAACACTCATTGGGAGGACCCAACTTCCCTCAGTATACCCCCAATGTCACCTAAAATTACCAAACACTTATTGGGAGGACCCAACTTCCCTAAGAATGCCCTTCATTAACACCTAAAGTTTTCAAACACTCATTGGGAGGACCCAACTTCCCTTAGGATACCCCCAATATCAACTAAAATTACCGAACATTTATTGGAAGGAACCAACTTCCCTCAGATTGCCCTCCAATATCACCTGAAATTTATAAACATTCATTGGGAGTACCCAACTTCCCTCAGGATGCCCCCCAATAACATCTAAAGTTTCCAAACACTCATTGGGAGGACCCAACTTCCCGCAGGATACATCCAAATGTCACCTACAATTTCCAAACACTTATTGGGAGAATGTAGCTTCTCCCAGGATGACCCCCAATAACACCTAAAATTACCGAACACTTATTGGGAGAACCCAACTTCCCTCATGATGCTCCCCAATATCACCTGAAATTACCAAACACTTATTTGGAGGTCCCAGCTTCCCTAAGAATGTCCCCAATATCACCTAAAATTACGGAACACTTATTGGGAGGAACCAACTTCCCTAAGAATGTCCCCCAATATCACCTTAAATTACCGAACACTTATTGGGAGAACCCAGCTTCCTTAGAATGTCCCCCAATATCACCTAAAATTACCGAACACTTATTGGGAGGAACCAACGTCCCTAACAATGCCCCCCAATATCACCTAAAATTACCGAACACTTATTGGGAGTACCCAACTTTCCCAAGAATTTCCTTAAATATCACCTAAAATTACCGAACACTTATTGCGAGGACCCAACTTCCGTCAGGATGCTCCCCAATATCACCTAAAATTACCGAACACTTATTGGGAGGACCCAGCTTCCCTTAGAATGTCCCTCAATATCACCTAAAATTACCGAACACTTATTGGGAGGAACCAACTTCCCTAAGAATGCCCTCCAATATCACCTAAAATTACCAAACACTTATTGGGAGGAATCAATTTCCCTCAGGATGCTCCTTAATATCACCTAAAATTACCGAACACTTATTGGGAGAACCCAGCTTCCCTTAGAATGCCCCTCAATATCACCTGAAATTTTCTAACACTTATTGGAAGGAATCAACTTCCCTCAGAATGCCCTCCAATATCACCTAAAATTACCAAACACTTATTGGGAGGAACCAATTTCCCTCAGGATGCTCCTTAATATCACCTTAAATTACCGAACTCTTAATGGGAGGACCCAGCTTCCCTAAGAATGTCCCCCAATATCACCTGAGATTACCGAACACTTATTTGGAGGACCCAACTTCCCTGAGGATGCTCCCCAATATCACCTAAAATCACCGAATACTCATTGGGAGGACCCAGCTTCCCTGAGAATGTCTCCCAATATTACCTAAAACTCCCGAACACTTATTGGGTGGGAGGAACCCACTTCCCTCAGAATACCCTCCAATATCACCTAAAATTACCGAACACTTATTGGGAGTAACCAACTTCCCTTAGAATGCCCCCCAAACACTCATTGGGAGGACCCAACTTCCCTCAGAATGCCCTCCAATATCACATAACATTTTCAAATACTCATTGGGAGGAACCAACTTCTCTAAGAATGTCCTCCAATATCACCTTAAATTACCGAACACTTATTGGGAGGGCCCAACTTCCCTCAGGATTCCTCCAATGTCACCTAAAATTACCGAACACTTATTGGGAGGAACCAACTATCCTCAGATTGTACACCCCCCAATATCTTCTGAGTTTACCGAACACTTATTGGGAGGACCCAACTTCCCTCAGAATGCTCTCCAAAATCACCTTAAATTACCAAACACTTATTGGGAGGACCCAACTTCCCTCAGAATGTTCCTCAATATCACCCAAAATTACCAAACACTTATTGGGAGGACCCAACTTCAATAAGAATGCCTCCCAATATCACCTAAAATTACCGAACACTTATTGGGAGGAATCGACTTCCCTAAGAATGAAAATTACCGAACACTCATTGGGATGACCCAGCTTCCCTAAGAATCTCCCCTGTGGCATGTGCTTCACACATGTCATCGAACGATGTTCAATTTCTATTCCCACGTAGCGTCATGCTGCGTCAACACTAGACATCGGCAGTCATCAACCCATAAACTCGATGGCTGTTACATTGCATAAGCGTTTCCCAAGTAAGTATCTACTTACAGGGTTAATGTTTTATGACCGTTTCCTAGAAGGCCGTTGCTAAGGTACCAAGCCGTGCGACAGCGTGTTACGGGTATAAATATTTGTTACATTAATAAGACGGAATAATTGTTTAATGTGTTAGAAGTTTAATATTTGTGCGTTCTAGGTGTTACATGTTCAATTTTAACTTGTAAATATTCCCCTAGTATTAATAAACATTTATAGGGTTCTGACAGAATAGAGGCCCATGAAGTGCCATCCTATTTCGATTGCCAACATTCAGGCTATTTCGGGCCCCACGTTTGGCGCCATGTTACAAAAATAAAAGAAATTAATTATTGCAAAGAATTAACATATCACAACACATAGTACCTTACAAATGCACAAATAAAAGACATCACAATTTGACGCAGCACAACACATTACATAAATGTGCCCTGTTATTCAGATGGATAACATCTTCCGATCACAGGATGACGAGGTTTCATGTATTGGTTTGGGTCCATCAGTCATCCTGGAATTGTATTTTATTTGGCGGTATGCCTTTTAGTTCACAGCATTTGTTGCTGTGTTCATAGCTTGGTTTTGTCTAGGAAAACTAATCCTAATCGGGCATCCCGTTTCGGGTTTCTAGAGTTCAATGACTTGAAGTTTGTGCCAGGGAAAGGTTTGCATCTCTAGCACTGAATCGCGGCCCGAAATATGGATGGCACTTCATGGGCCTCTATTCTGTCAGAACCCTATAAATGTTAATTAATACTAGGGTAATATTTACAAGTTAAAATTGAACATGTAACACCTAGAACGCACAAATATTCAACTTTTAACACATTAAACAATTATTCCGTCTTATTAATGTAACAAATATTTATATCCGTAACAAGCGCTGACACGGTGGTCTCTTTTTAATATATTCTCTCTCTCCCGATCAGTGCATCGATCACTGATTGGTTGACTGGTAAATAAGGACTTCAGATACCTCCAGAAAATATATGTTAGGTTAACCCTCTAATACCCAACCCCGCCTTTAGACGGGGTATACTTCAAGCATTTTTGTAATTTTTGATTCATGAAAAATCAAAATTTTTATATATTTGGATGATATTTAGGACTATTTTGTATATCTCAAAATGGTTTTTGGTGTACTTTAAAGCGTATTTACATTTTTTAAAAATCATGGAAAAATTGATGTTTTAGTCACCTTTCAGAAGTCATTCTTTATTTTGTACTGAATCGCTGTAATTATTATATTTTAAATTTTTCCCAAATCATGCTATCCTAGTTAAAAAGCTTAAGGGAATTGAATACACTCTAAAATTATTTTCCTTATAATTACATGGAAAATACAATTTCAGATGAAAAAATTTTAAAATAAAAATATTTCAACAATAATCATAAAATCTCAAAATGTTTTAGTCTCAAAAAATCCGTTCCTCAAATAGGCTTCCAGGAGAAATATAAAAATGTGGGGATGTTCAAAAATAAAAATTAGAAAAATCAAAAACTGAAATTCACGAAATTGAGAAATAAAAAGAATCATCTTCCAAAACATGTTTAAATCGATTTTAGATGACGAAAAATGATATTTAGATCAAAATCAAAAATTTGGGTATTAGAGGGTTAAGCTAAGAATCGCAATAAAGAATCATTACGGTTTCAACTACCAAAGTGTTAAGTGTCCATTAAATTAATATTACGGAACATACACCTCATGGCTGACCGTGAGAAGAAATAATTGATTTACCACGAATACGTGTGCTAACGTTCAAAATTGGAAATAACAAATCAAGCCCGAAAGTGGAACAAAATGGTTATTCCGACATAGCTATAATTAACACGCAGGACCTCCATACAGAAATGTTAATGGCACATGAGTGGAAAATCACCGTGATTTTGATAATTGTTGGACTTCAACTGATAATAACGGTGTATGTGCTGTTGCTGAAAAGAGAAAAAAGAAGAGCTACAAAGCTCGCAGCAAAATCCATTGCCGCGATAAACAATGTGTAAGGATATTTTTCCTTGTGTAAAAAACTGAACTGGGTTTAATTGTGATGCTGAAGCGGATTAAATGCGGTATAACTGGACTGGAATGGTATTGATTGGAATGCTGAAGTGATGGACGAAACCGAGCTTAGGAAGCTCAAGTGTATTTCAAATAATTTTAACACATCGCCAAATAGGCGATATTTGCGGAAAACAAATTCAAAGACTAAAGTGAAAACGGGTTCATCAACCTTGTGTCCCCGTCGTTGCCGTCAGCTAACAGTAAGAGACGCAAAGACTGACGTGAACGCCATGCATCAGTGAGGGACTATCATAGCAATATTGAGTCCCGGTCGTCGGCATCAGTGATCAGTGAAAGCGTGAAAATTTTGTGCGATAGCAGCCGCGCCAGCTCCGATGTGTCCGTGGAACCCAACCTACCGGCACGCCGATCGGGAACGGTGGGTCTGCATCTAACCGGCAACTAGGAGTGGGCACCAGCGAAGACGATGAGCGTTGAGGAGTGCGCCATCCGTGCGAGAAATCATCAGAAGCTGAGAAAAATAAGTGTAAAAGCATGCACACTACTTTAAAAATAAAAAATAAACTATTCTAAGATAGCTTTATAGTCCAGATGAAAATCAATTTCGAAGGTCTTAGGGAAATTTATAATGACCTTAACTCAAAAGCCAAAGTTAGGTCTTCTAAAAAGATTGATATCAAAACAAAGCAAAATTGGCTAGTGATTTGTTCACACAATCAATAATTCAGTAAAACTATAGACAATAGCCTTGAAAATCAGATAATCGTGGAAAAGTCTACACATATTTTCAAAGCCATTCAAAAATTAGTAGAACTAAAGAGACTATCAGAACGCGTCTCGTTTAAGGGTGCTGTAGCAGCAATAACCGTAACAAACAGATTTAAAAAGTACATTAAAATGACGTCCATGTCATTAAAACCGCTTCCATGCTCGTACCTGAGTATGATGGCAACAGCGAAAATTTAAACAGAATTGTCTCGGCCATCACCGCCTTAAAAACATTACTCGACAATAACAACAAAGCAGCCGCGATACAGGTGGTACTTTCGAAGTTGTCTGGCAAAGCTAAATCAGCTGCAGGCGATAACCCGCAAGATCTTGACACTATCATCAATGGTTTAAAGGCAAGATGTACACTAGAGATGCTCAAGACGGAAAAAGTTGATTTTGTCGAAAAATGCCAAAATCCACCAATCTTCCCTGAACTGCGTCCTGTGAAAAGATACTGGACAATAATTCAGCGGCATCTCAAGAAAGATGGAAGAATGGCAAGCTCTGTTGATTGCTTCAAGAAAATTTGGTCTGCGGCACAACGAAATGTTACGGAGAAAGTTGTGCAGAATCTAATGGGAGGTATCAAGAGGAAAGTCTGAGAGTTCTTCAGAAATGCGAAGTAAATGTTCAAACTCTCGTGAACTCGGCCACATGTATGTTGATTGTATTAAATAAAAAATAAACTTATGAATTTGTTCGAAAATAAATATTTTCTATTGAAAAACAGGTGTCCACTTTCTTTAATGAACAGTCCTTACGACGGGAATGATCGTACAACCAGCGCTACAACCAAACCAACAAATTCCTCAACAGAGTTCACAAGTAGCGTTAGCAAACGTTGTGAGACGCTAAAATGTTTTAATATTAACACATCAGGCTCAAATTTTATGAACATCAAAATAGCCGCCTTCAATCAAGTGTGCACTCTTTTAGGCGGATATTTCTATTTTAAAATCCAATATTATTAAACCAAACGAATTAGTGAACATTGACGAGACATGTGCAGTTACAGGAATTACCGAGCAAAAAGTACACACTATAGGAACGATTTCGACAGATATTTTATGCCCTGACAACATTTCAATTCATCATAAATTTCAACTGATTAATGAAGATTTTCCTTTTCCAACAGATGGAATTATAGGAAGAGATTTTCTTACTAAATATCACTGTTGTAATAATTATGATACATGGATACTTACGGCTATATATGAAAATACTGAAATTGAATTCACCATTCAGGATAATCTCAGTGGAGATTATGTAATTCGTCCAAGATGCGTACAAAGAATAATTGATTCAAGACTGCCTAACGGTAACTACTTTATGAATTGAACTAAAATTCTTCGTGGTGTTTTTTGTGCGAAAGCCATTGTAAACACTAGAAATCATCTCATTAAAATTATAAATACAGCCTCTGAATTGATCAAAATTAGTAAAAATTTCGATAGAACGTACGAACCATTGGAAAATTGTGACATTTTCACTTTTAACAACATTGGAATGCAAAATAGACAGGAACGTCTACTGACAGAATTAAATCTTGATGGAGTCCCAAATGAAGCCAAACAGAGCATAACGAGTTTATGCTCAAAGTTTAGTGACATTTTTGCCCTCCAAGATGACAGTTTAACATGCAATAATATTTACAAGCAAGAAATATTATTGAATGATCAAACGCTAGTCTATACCAAAAATTATCGAATTCCCGAAATTCATCGTAAAGAAATAAATGAGCATGTCGATAAATTACTAAATGACAATATTATTCGTCTGTGGGAACTTCCGCGAGACTACAAATAAAACACGACCGATCAAATACAAAATCCAACTTGTTTATTCCTCTTCTCGATCAACACTGTCGTACTGTACATTTTCTTCTTCGCTCATCGCTTGCTGGCGGCGCGCCAAAACAACGGGGGACACTCGAATGTAATTGTTGTTTTCGGCGGCACCACAGAGTCCCCCCCCCCCCCCCAGTTACACCAGGAACCTGACCCTGTGTCCGGATGGTGTAATTTTAGCCCTCGAGCTCGACGATGAATTTGGTTGAGTTTAATAATAATGGCAGATAACAGATTGGTCGATTTTCGAAATAATATGGTAAAATTTAATGTGGTCGCGAACGACGCCGGCGAGGGCGAACTGCGCCTCCGCTTGCACGAACCACATCACCGGATCCTGTTTCCAAAAATCCGGAAGCTTTACCGAAACTCCGGCGGCGAGTGCTGCAGCCTCTTGAGAAACGTTTTCCTCGTTTCCCGCGAGCATTTCGATTGATACGCGATAACTACGTTAGCGAACCGAGTACCGAGCTTACTTTCCGCGTCGGGGTCACCAATGTGGGTACTTCCGCGAGACTACAAATAAAACACGACCGATCAAATACAAAATCCAACTTGTTTATTCCTCTTCTCGATCAACACTGTCGTACTGTACATTTACAACTGTTACAACAACGGGGGGCGCTCGAATGTAATTGTTGTTTTCGGCGGCACCACACGCCCTTCGATATCACCTTACAACTCCCCAATCTTGCTCGTGCCTTAGAAGTCAAACGAGGATACGAATAAGAAATGGAGACTTGTAGTTGATTTTAGGCGATTAAACGAAAATATCATAGCTGACAAATTCCCGCTCCCCATAATCGATGATATTCTCGATCAACTGGGAAGAGCTAAATATTTCACAACATTAGACTTAATGTCTGGTTTTCACCAGATAGAACTAGATGATTCGTCCAAAAAATATACTGCCTTCTCCACTTCTAACGGACACTATGAGTTTAATAGACTCCCATTTGGATTAAACATCTCGCCAAACAGCTTCCAACGAATGATGACCATAACTTTGAGTGGTCTTCCTCCGGAATGCGCTTCCTTTACATCGACGATATTATTATCGTTGGGTGTTCAATTAAACATCGTCTGCTGAATCTTGAAAAAGTTTTCCTAAAACTACAATCTAAAATTGAATCCCTCGAAGTGTATGTTTTCCGAAGTGACCTTGGGCATCACATATCCAGTGAGGGAATTCAACCCGATTAATCGAAATATTCTGTTATTCATAATTATCCCGAACCACAAAATACAGACGATGTAAGATGATTTACAGCTTTCTGTAACTATTACAGAAGGTTCATTCCCTACTTTTCAGAAATAACTGCTCCCTTGAACAAACTTTTACGAAAAAAAATGTAAAATTTGAGTGGAATTAAAAATGCAAAAAGGCATTTGATCATTTAAAACAAAAACTTTTGTCACCTACAATTTTGAAATTTCCAAATCACGATGAAAAATTTATTCTTAGCACAGATGTTTCTAAAATCGCATGTGGTGCTGTTTTAGCTCAACTTCACGGTAACATTGAATTACCAGTAGCTTACGCGAGCAAAACCTTCACAAAAGGCGAAAGCAACAAATCTACGATTGAACAAGAGTTGACTGCTATTCATTGGGCAATCAATCATTTTAGAACATATTTGTATGGTAGACGTTTTACGGTGAAAACAGATCACCGACCACTTGTTTACCTGTTTTCCATGAAAAATCCCAATTCAAAATTAACCAGAATGAGGGTAGATTTAGAAGAGTTCACTTTTGATGTCGAATACTCGAATACATTAGCGGAAAACAGAATGTTGGCGCCGACGCTCTATCCCGTATTGTGATTGACTCAAATGAACTTAAAATTCTCTCCGTACTGCCAATTCAAACTAGATCTATGACAAGGCAACAAATTAATCAACCTAATTATGACACACAAACTGATTTATCTGCTAACGAGATTGATCACCTCAAAGCTTATGAATCAGTTAACAACATTGACGCATTTAACATGCCGAAAGTAATATTTGATATCAACAATAACACTCTGATTTTACGAATTATGACGAAAACACTGAAAAGGGTTCTTGCACGAGTGCAATTAACCTATAATTGTGGAAATATCGATTTACAAAAATGTCTGCAGACACTAGACGAAATGGCCGCCAAAATGAACATAAAAATGCTAGCATTGAAAAATGATGATAAAATATTTACTATGATTCCTCGACAATCATTTAAAGAAGCATGCAATAAAATTTTGAAAAATTTGACAATTATCATCTACCAACCAGCGTTTATTATAAACGATGAGGAAACTATACAAAATATAATCTCTGAAAACCACGACACGCCTACGAGAGGTCATATTGGTACTAGTAGATTATTCAACCGATTACGATCAATATACTATTGGCATAACATGAAACACACTATACAAAACTTTGTCAAACGATGTGTAAAATGTAGCCAAAATAAACATAAAATAAAAACAAACGAATCGTTTGTAGAAACAACTACAACAGCCAAATGCTTCGATCTCATACCAGTTGACACGATTGGACCTTTTACTAAATCTAGGAACGGAAATATATACGCGTTAACAATTCAGTGTGATCTATCCATATACATAATCGCAACTCCACTACCCGATAAACAAGCAAACACATTGGCAAAAGCTCTAAATAGTAGAAAAGTGCATTCTAAAATACGGTTGTCCAAATACTATCAAATCAGATTTGGGTACCGAGTATAAGAATGAAATTTTCGAAAATATATGCAAACTGTTATCAATACAACAAAAATTCTCAACAGCTTATCATCCCGAGACAATACACTGAAATAAATTTTGTTGTAGCTACTACCGAGTCCATGGTAAAATTAAGAACTGGACCAACGATTTTCAACCGAATGCAAAATTCTGTTAATTGTACTGAAACATTGTTAATATTACCATGCGTACCGTACCGTTGACTGAAAACATTCTTGATGCTACTATTTTGGCATTGTTATTTTGACCACGTTTATCTGAGATGCTCAACATTCAAGTGGGCGAAATTACAATGCTAAAATGGTTGCATCAAGAATGTTTTCAGTTAACGGTACGGTACGCATGGTAATATTGACAATGTTTCAGTACAATTAACAGAATTTTGCATTCGGTTGAAAATCGTTGGTACAGTTCTTAATTTTACCATGGATTCGGTGGAAACTACAACAAAATTTATTTCAGTGTAGGTAGTCTCGAAAGGAACCACCGTTGTCTCAACGAATACCTCAGAAGCTTTATTAATGAAAACCAAGACGACTGGGATTCTTGGCTCAATTACTATTCTTTTTGTTACAATACCACACCCCACACAGACCATTCTTATAGCCCTTTTGAACTAGTTTTTGGAAAACTTGCACACGTACCAAGTCAATTATCAAATGTCACAACAGTAGAACCAGTTTATAATCACGAATCATATTTGTATGAAATGAAACATAAAATGCAGCAAGCCTTCAGCAAAGCAAAAAAATTGTTAGAAAGAGCTAAAACAGTTAGGATCCAAAACCAAAAACCATCATTGAATCCGATATGTGTAACAGTAGGAGATCAAGTATGGTTGAAGAAAGAAAAAAGACGTAAACTAGACCCAGTATATTCTGGTCCATTTGAAATTGTAGAAATAATACACCCAAACGTAAAAATAAAAAATACTACTAACCTTGACGAGCAAGTTGTTCATAAGAATCGCATAATCTCACTCGGAAGATAATTTATATTTAATCACGAAACAACTATTAAACAATAACTATCCTTACTGTTTATCTATCGAATGAATGATCTACTACGTAATATCATTCCTCTCGAGAAGGGAGGATGAGCTAGAAAGAAAGAAAAATCAAATTAAAATGAAATTTATAATAAGAACAAAATTTTGTGAAAGGTATTTGAAGTCAGAAGAAAAATGATTCTCTATCATTTTTCCCCAAAGGGTGATGGTGTGGCATGTGCTTCACACATGTCATCGAACGATGTTCAATTTCTATTCCCACGTAGCGTCATGCTGCGTCAACACTAGACATCCGCAGTCATCAACCCATAAACTCGATGGCTGTTACATTGCATAAGCGTTTCCCAAGTAAGTATCTACTTACAGGGTTAATGTTTTATGACCGTTTCCTAGAAGGCCGTTGCTAAGGTACCATGCCGTGCGACAGCGCTGACTCGGTGGTCTCTCTTTAATATATTCTCTCTCTCCCGATCAGTGCATCGATCACTGATTGGTTGACTGGTAAATAAGGACTTCAGATACCTCTAGAACACGGGTTCCCAACCGGTGGTCCGCGGCCCCCTGGGGGCCGTAAAGCCATGCCAGAGGGGCCGCGGTGTTACCAAAAAAATGTTTTTTTTTTTTCTAGTTTGTGCAAATTGTACCAATTTTTAATTTTATTGCTTTGTTTTGTAATTTTTTTCTATATCGGTAATCAGTAACACGTGAAAATGATAGATGAGTACAAACCAGTAATTCCCAAAGTGGACGGAAATCGGGTCGAAGAAGGACGAGAATACTGCAAAAGCGGCGATTTTTTCAGTAGTGTAGACCAAAAACATTTTGGAACTCGGAAATCTAAAAATCTGTTGAGAATTTTTAGTAGATTTGATTTCAGAGTATTTTTAGTGAATATTTAAGATTTATTTTTTTACTGAAATTGCAAATAAATGATAATTTTTTTCTGACTTGATAAGAAAATATTCTTTTATAATCATGTGTGAAATTTTTCAGAACAAATTTCTGGTAGTATTGATTAGAATACTCTATTTTTGGTAAAATCCATCATCCTAAGAAATAGAAAATTATGAATTCTGTTGTAGTTCGTCAAACTATCTTTGTGGATATTTCAGAATAAGTTTCCAAGAGAATTAAGAATTTTGCTTATCTCTAGGAATGGTTTGGAAAACACAGGGATTTAGCTAGACATTCGTTAACCCCTTTTCCATTTTTTTAGGGTTAACCACTACCAAATTTAAGAATTTAATTTAAGAATTATTATTGATTTTATTCGTGAATCCCTTCAAAGGAGCAAATGCTCCACTGGGATTTCACATTAGTTTTTTAATTCTTAGTTTTTTAGTATCCGCGTTTTTTCTTTGTTTGTACTTTGTTAGGTGTGTCCACAACCAGGAAGCTCCACGCGAGCTTTTTGGTGTGGGGGTCAGCGGAGGGTAAAAAAAAAAAAAAAAAAAAAAAAAAAAAAAAAAAAAAACCACCAACCGCTACCCCCAATAGCCGCAATTTGAGGAACAAATTTTCAGTATAAACCGCTTTCAAATGAAAAAATTTTCGGCTGCGCCGCTATTTTTAAGCTACGGCGCAAAGTGAATGTACTTGGCATCATTGTTTACGAAATGTGAGTGTCAAATAAAAAAAAGTATCATTTATCGTCGAATAATTCGGTTTCGTTTATTCAATTCATTTTTTTTCCAAAAAAATTCTTTGGGCCCAGATGTTTTGACAATACTTGAAGGGGGTCGCCACCTCAAAACGGTTGGGAACCCCTGCTCTAGAAAATATATGTTAGGTTAAGCTAAGAATCGCAATAAAGAATCATTACGGTTTCAACTACAGGTTGAAGGATAAGTGTCAATTAAATGTGTCCATTAAATTAATATCACGGAACATACACCTCACCCCCAATGTCACCTAAAATTACGGAACACTCATTGGGAGGACCCAACTTCCTTTAGAATGCCTCCCAATATCACCTAAAATTACCGAACACTTACTGAGAGGACCCAACTTCCCTAAGAATGACCCCCAATATTACCTAAAATTTCCGAACACTTATCGGGAGGAACCGACTTCCCTCAGAATATCAGAATATCACCTAAAAATACCGAACACTTATTGGGAGGACCCAACTTCCCTAAGAATGTCATCCAATATCATCTAAAATAACCGAACACTTATTGGGAGGACCCAAGTTTCCTAGGAATGCCCTCCAATATCACCTAAAATTACCGAACACTTATTGGGAGGACCCAACTTCCCTAGGAATGCCCCCAAGCACTTATTGGGAGGACCCAACTTCCCTCAGAATGCCCCCCTATATCACCTGAAATCACCAAACACTTATTGGGAGGATCCAACTTCTCTCAGAATGCCCCCCAATATCACCTAAACTTACCGAACACTAAGAATGCTCCCCAATATTACCTCAAATTACCGAACACTTATTGGGAGGAACCGACTTCCCTCAGAATATCCCCCAATATCGCTTAAAATTACCGAACACATATTGGGAGGAACCGACTTCCCTCAAAATGCCCCCCAACCTAAAAATACCGAACACTTATTGGAAGGAACCAACTTTCCTCAGAATGCACCCCCCCCTCCCCCCAATATCTTTTGAGTTTACCGAACACTTATTGGGAGGACCCAACTTCCCTCAGAATGCTCTCCAAAATCACCTTAAATTACCAAGCACTTATTGGGAGGACCCAACTTCCCTCAGAATGCCCCCCAATATCACCTGAAATTACCAAACACTTATTGGGAGGACCCAACTTCTCTCAGAATGCCCCCCAATATCACCTAAAATAACCGAACACTTATTGGAAGGAACCGACTTTCCTAAGAATGCCCCCCAATATATCCTAAAATTACCGAACACTCATTGGGAGGACCCAGCTTCCCTAAGAATGTCCCCCAATGTCACCTAAAATTACCGAACACATATTGGGAGGAACCGACTTCCCTCAGAATGCCCCCCTCAATATCACCTAAAATTACCGAACACTTATTGGGAGGAACCGACTTTCCTCAGAATGCCCCCCAATATCACCTTAAATTCCCGAAAACTTATTGGGACTTGGGAAGAACCGACTTCCCTCAGAATGTCCCCAAATATCACCTAAATTTACCGATCACTAATTGGGAGGAACCGACTTCCCTCAGAATACCCCATAATATCACCTAAAATTACCGAACACATATTGGGAGGACCCAACTTCCCTAAGAATGCCCCCAATATCATCTAAATTTACCGAACACTTATTGGGAGGAACCGACTTCCCTCAGAATGCTCCCGTAACGTGGGTAGATCACCTAAGAACGGTGCGTTACGGTGTAAGATCTACCATATTGCTAATGTGTATTGTACTTTGCTTTGTGTTGATGCACTTTAGAGTGTAATAAAACAATCATTAACTGTCATTAGCCGCTTGCGCACAGGTACGCGCAAGCGTATGCGCTGTTGCGCATTAATTATTATAAATAATAATAAACAGAGCCTGGACGCTCTCTTATGTGATCAACACTCGAACAAGACACACGAATCTTTATTAGTTACTCCGGAAGAATTCCCCCCAAGTGATTAAGTTTTATTACCGTAATTATATCAAAGGTTACAAAGTCCGCTCGTGAGTGAACTCCCCTTTTGCCTGCTGGAAGTAGTCCGGAACTCCGGATAGAAAAGTGGCGACGAGGAAATCGGCGCGTTGGTCAATTTTCCGACGCGAAAGTGAAAACCCCGCAGCAGCGGGAAATTCAACTAGTGTGCATTTTGCTCACCACCTGTGGAGCCGGTGAAGTTCGGCTGAAGGTAAAACCAGCGGGCAGCTAGCAGAAAGGTAGAAGGTAAAGTAAACCGCGGGTGGAATTAATTACCAAGAAAAAAGTGTTTTTTGGTGTGGTTTTACGGTAGCTCCGAAGCCATTTGGATTGGCGGCATAGTTTTCTAAGGAACAAAAGACCAATTGCCATTGTGATTTATTATTTCCATAACTGATTGTTCCTAGTGAAAAGTAACCATTTTGTGTTAACAACATATTAATTGTGCTTTTTCTTTGTATTTTGAGAGTTAAGGTGTTACAACGGGTGGCAATTCCGGAAGAGTTTCGGGTGCTGCTGAACTTTCGTTGGGTGGCGGCGACTGTGCATGTCATACGGCATCTTCCCGCCGGGTGGCGATTGGGTCTGGTCCGTGGACACCTTGGTAAGGTTGACATCGATCGGGTGAGTAACGGAGATTTTTATTACGACGTGTGTTTGAAGATTAGTGGTTCAGTTTTTGCATTCAGTTTTGAAACTGTTTAAGAAATTTTGACGTAGGACTACGCTAGACAAATTTTGATTGTTTTGAAAACTTTTTAACATTTTGAAACTTTATTGATTGCAATTAGTGTTGTGAACCTGTGAAGTGGTTTTAACGACTAAATTTGTGTTTTTGCTTATTTTTGGCAAATATGGCGTATGTGTTAAATCCTAATATTGAGCCTTTCCGCAAAGGTCAATCTTTTTCAACTTGGATTAAACGATTAGGATTTCATTTTCGAGTCAACAAGGTCAATGACGATCAAAAGAAAGATCAACTGTTTCTGTTAGGTGGAAATTACCTTTTTAGTATGGCGGACAAATTGTATCCGACCGAAGAAATGTTAGACGAAGTGTCTTATGAAATTTTAATTCAAAAGCTTAAGGAAAAACTTGACAAAACTGATTCAATTCTACTGCAAAGGTATAATTTTAGTATGAAAATGCAACAACATGGGGAAACTGCTAGTGATTTTGTTTTTTCGCTTAAAGCTTTGGCGGAACATTGTGAATTTGGTGACCAAAAGAATCGACTTATAATTGATCGTATTCTTGTTGGTTTAGCTGATAATTCCCTTAGGCATAGACTTTTAACTGAAGATAATTCAAAATTGACTGTAGCACATGTTCAAAACATTATCGCTTCTTGGGAAATGGCGGATATTCACACAAAAACTTTAAAGAACAATGACTGTGTTGACTTAGTGGCTTCAATTGATAATAGATATTCTTTTCATGATGGAAGACAATTGGCTGAACGTGTGATGACAAAAAGATCCCATGGTTTTTGTAGGGCAGTTAATAGTCATTTTGATTTTCGATCTGCAAAAGATCACCATCACGCAGCAACATCCAAATTCTTGCAACCTAGGCGTCGATGTCCACCATCTGGAACAATCCATAAGCGCAGAAGAATGGACGATACACGATGGACAAGGGATCAACCTATCTGTGATTATTGCGGACGAAGAGGACACCTGCGAAGAAAGTGCTACAAACTGAAGGACGAATTTTGCGACGAAGAAGTCAACCACATTCCTGAGCCGGTTACCGATGACACAAATGGACTGTCCGAGGAGGTTGACAGGTTGATGACCATCGATTGTGGTTCGGACAGTAGTGATTCAGTTGAACTAGAGTGTATGCACGTTTCTTCCATTGAAAAAAGTGATCCCTGTCTTTTGAATGTCTCTATTGAAGGCAATCCTGTACAAATGGAGGTTGACAGTGGTTCCTCAGTTACAGTGATGGACAAAAATTCATTTAATACTAAATTTGACATTCCTTTATCAAAAAGCCTAAAACAACTTGTAGTGGTCAATGGTTCCAGATTAAAGGTGTCTGGAGAAGTGTAAGTTAAAGTTGAACATAATAACAAAATAGCAAATTTACATCTTTTAGTGATTGATTGTGATTACCGGTTCATTCCTTTACTGGGTAGACCATGGTTGGATGAATTTTGTCCCAACTGGAGAAATTTTTTTGGTGATTTGATGCCAGCGAACAATACAAATCCAAACTTTTATGACGTAGTTGTCAAGAATTCGACTAAAACTGTAAAACATTTTAAATCAGACTTGAAGTGCCGTGAAGTGCCTGTTTTTAAACATTTTTATGACGTTCCCTTTTATTTTCGGGAGATTATTTTCAAATGTGATAATAGGTTTAATACAGAGAAGTCAATTATTACAAATAATACAAGACCCCAAGCAACTGCTAGTATTTTGGACAACGTTAAAAAACCGATCATTTCAACGAGTGATTTGTTGAATGCAGTGCTAGCCTCAAACAACAGTGCTGCCTTAATGGGCAATGCTGATGGTTGCTTACGATTTCTATCAAAAGTGCCCTTGCCCACGAAATATGGTCGAGAACTGCAGAAAAACTTTATGTTTGAGAACAACTTACCGTTTATTTTACTGGATATGGCAAAGCAGACAAAGCGTTATACATTTTTACCGAAGCTTTTAAACCTTTTATGCCATGGTTGGTACGCTGACATTAAACAGTTTGGTGTTGCTTGTGGCCTTTGTGCAACTCTGGCAACACTTCCAAAACTAAACATTAGGACAAAAACGCAAACCCGCTGATATATCATTTAGTAAGAAACACACAGTTGATTTTCGTTTTAAGCAAAATGCTTTCTTATTGTTGGTAAGGAGTTTCTTTAAATGGGTGGAGGTAAAGTGTATAGTGAAAACTTCATCAAAACATATTGATTGTTTTGGATTGCCAGACATATTGTCGGACGATGATTTCTATTTCAAATCTCTTTCAATTCACACATTTATACAAACACAAATACTGAACAATTTTTCATACAATCCTGCTGAAAATGGCTGGAGAGAAAGACTTGTAGAAAAGGTAAAACGAGAGTACGGGAATTTTTTCTGGATCTTAGAAGTGATTGAGTTGAGTGCTGAAATCCAGATATTTTTAATTTTTATTGGTTTTAAAATCAATTACGTGACGTTGGAGGTTTATTTTCCTTCCATAAAACAATTTGTTTACAAGCATGATTTCCCACATTTTAGAGTTTCTACGTATTTTTTAAAATGCTTTACAACAATATTATTACAGACTATAAATAAGGCGATCCAAGAGGCGACCTCTACCGCACATCCAACCCGAAACTGGTTCGTTGAACGACGAGGGCCGAAGCAACCAAGGCTGTCGATTCAAGCGTTCAAAACTGGTCGGTCGATGCTGACTGTTGAGGAACCTGGAGGAGTAATCGCAGAAGGAAACGATGTCTGGCAATTACCAGATCGGAGTAATAACGTAGAAATGAGAGACAATGGTGGTGAAATAGTAGTGCGTAGAAATAAGAAAAGAAAATTCGTAATGCTAGAGCTTAATCGCCTATATTGGCGTTCGAACATATTCAAACAAATAAGAAAAAGAAAATGTATATTATATATGGTTAGGCTTACTGGCCTACCCAGGCTTTCGAGAATAGTTAGTATATCTAGAATAAGAAAAGTTCTGTATTTTGAATAACTGTTCATTCTGAAGTTCATTCTTCCCGAAGGGGGAAGGACTAATGTGTATTGTACTTTGCTTTGTGTTGATGCACTTTAGAGTGTAATAAAATAATCATTAACTGTCATTAGCCGCTTGCGCACAGGTACGCGCAAGCGTATGCGCTGTTGCGCATTCATTATTACAAATAATAATAAACAGAGCCTGGACGCTCTCTTATGTGATCAACACTCGAACAAGACACACGAATCTTTATTAGTTACTCCGGAAGAATTCCCCCCAAGTGATTAAGTTTTATTACCGTAATTATATCAAAGGTTACAAAGTCCGCTCGTGAGTGAACTCCCCTTTTGCCTGCTGGAAGTAGTCCGGATCTCCGGATAGAAAAATTGCATCAAATTTTAATCTTGCTATTTTATTGATGTATTTTTGTAATGGTTATGTTTTAATTTATGTTTTGTTTTTAACTGCAAATAAACCTTTTTGTTTCAGGAGGATTCAGGTAATTTTATTGTATAATAATACCATCCCAGGTAACCACTAAGCACTGTTCTGAGCATTATAACGGCCATTAAACAGCTTTTCAGTGCTAAGTAGCTCTATATAAGCATTCCTAATGCTTATAGGCACTATAACCAGTAAGAACTAAATTAAGCCCTGTAAGCCTATATAAAGCCTACAAGCTGTAAAGAAGTTTGTCAGTGCTGTCACAGGTCTTGGAGCACATGACGTTTATATCAATCAAAATAGATTTCGACCAAAACAGACTCGAGTCGGTCATGATCAATACATTTTAAACATCCATGTCGGACGGGATTGACGAAACGGGATTATTTTTGTTGTTGGCATGTTTATCGGAATGGTGTTTGTGGTAACCGCGTGTGGTAAGCCCGAGTGTGCATCAAAGACTAAGTGCTAAACTGCCACGCTGCGGAGTGTATGCCGGCTGTCGTACCATCACTCCGGTGTGTGTGCGTCGGCGTGTAGTGAAGAATGATGATTTGGCATGAGCACATAAATGAGTAAAGCGCTCGTCACCACATCCCCCTTTCTTTAATCCATGCTCATGCGTATAGTTGTTTAATAATTACCTGAAATACTCCACACCGTTCAAACATATGAGCTCTGTTAAATCATTATTAAATATGCTAATATTCAACAGCGGCTATTCAGCAGTTCAACACAATAATTAAATATCATCTATTGAAAACTCATATATGCAAGCCATTCAACAATTCTTACACTTTTATAAATTCAAACATCACATCGGGCATGCGAATTTCAGTATAATCGCCATCTTTGTTTACTACTACATTGAAGTTCAATAGACAAATACATTGTGTTTAGTATTTCGTGTCTCACAACTATAACGCATTGTTTCTCCACCTCAGCCATCTCGCTTCAACAGTCAAAGGGAAACCGCAAATGTGTAGCTATAATCCTGCATGGTTTAACAGAAGATGTGAATCTAATTTTCTACAATAAATTTGACAATAAATTTGACATAGACACTTCCGTTCAAAACAACAGCTCAAAAGATTTTTTTTTCGAAATACATCGTGATAAAAATACTGTTCACATATTGAACATAGAACAGCATAATCAATTGACAGAGCGTTAGATAGACTTTAAAATTAAAATTAAAATTAAAATTAAATTAAAATTAAAATTAAAATTAAAATTAAAATTAAAATTAAAATTAAAATTAAAATTAAAATTAAAATTTAAATTTAAATTTAAATTTAAATTAAAATTAAAATTAAAATTAAAATTAAAATTAAAATTAAAATTAAAATTAAAAGTAAAATTAAAATTAAAATTAAAATTAAAATTAAAATTAAAATTAAAATTAAAATTAAAATTAAAATTAAAATTAAAAGTAAAATTAAAATTAAAATTAAAATTAAAAGTAAAATTAAAATTAAAATTAAAATTAAAATTAAAATTAAAATTAAAATTAAAATTAAAATTAAAATTAAAATTAAAATTAAAATTAAAATTAAAATTAAAATTAAAATTAAAATTAAAATTAAAATTAAAATTAAAATTAAAATTAAAATTAAAATTAAAATTAAAATTAAAATTAAAATTAAAATTAAAATTAAAATTAAAATTAAAATTAAAATTAAAATTAAAATTAAAATTAAAATTAAAATTAAAATTAAAATTAAAATTAAAATTAAAATTAAAATTAAAATTAAAATTAAAATTAAAATTAAAATTAAAATTAAAATTAAAATTAAAATTAAAATTAAAATTAAAATTAAAATTAAAATTAAAATTAAAATTAAAATTAAAATTAAAATTAAAATTAAAATTAAAATTAAAATTAAAATTAAAATTAAAATTAAAATTAAAATTAAAATTAAAATTAAAATTAAAATTAAAATTAAAATTAAAATTAAAATTAAAATTAAAATTAAAATTAAAATTAAAATTAAAATTAAAATTAAAATTAAAATTAAAATTAAAATTAAAATTAAAATTAAAATTAAAATTAAAATTAAAATTAAAATTAAAATTAAAATTAAAATTAAAATTAAAATTAAAATTAAAATTAAAATTAAAATTAAAATTAAAATTAAAATTAAAATTAAAATTAAAATTAAAATTAAAATTAAAATTAAAATTAAAATTAAAATTAAAATTAAAATTAAAATTAAAATTAAAATTAAAATTAAAATTAAAATTAAAATTAAAATTAAAATTAAAATTAAAATTAAAATTAAAATTAAAATTAAAATTAAAATTAAAATTAAAATTAAAATTAAAATTAAAATTAAAATTAAAATTAAAATTAAAATTAAAATTAAAATTAAAATTAAAATTAAAATTAAAATTAAAATTAAAATTAAAATTAAAATTAAAATTAAAATTAAAATTAAAATTAAAATTAAAATTAAAATTAAAATTAAAATTAAAATTAAAATTAAAATTAAAATTAAAATTAAAATTAAAATTAAAATTAAAATTAAAATTAAAATTAAAATTAAAATTAAAATTAAAATTAAAATTAAAATTAAAATTAAAATTAAAATTAAAATTAAAATTAAAATTAAAATTAAAATTAAAATTAAAATTAAAATTAAAATTAAAATTAAAATTAAAATTAAAATTAAAATTAAAATTAAAATTAAAATTAAAATTAAAATTAAAATTAAAATTAAAATTAAAATTAAAATTAAAATTAAAATTAAAATTAAAATTAAAATTAAAATTAAAATTAAAATTAAAATTAAAATTAAATTAAAATTAAAATTAAAATTAAAATTAAAATTAAAATTAAAATTAAAATTAAAATTAAAATTAAAATTAAAATTAAAATTAAAATTAAAATTAAAATTAAAATTAAAATTAAAATTAAAATTAAAATTAAAATTAAAATTAAAATTAAATTAAAATTAAAATTAAAATTAAAATTAAAATTAAAATTAAAATTAAAATTAAATTAAAATTAAAATTAAAATTAAAATTAAAATTAAAATTAAAATTAAAATTAAAATTAAAATTAAAATTAAAATTAAAATTAAAATTAAAATTAAAATTAAAATTAAAATTAAAATTAAAATTAAAATTAAAATTAAAATTAAAATTAAAATTAAAATTAAAATTTAAATTTAAATTTAAATTTAAATTTAAATTTAAATTTAAATTTAAATTAAATTAAAATTAAAATTAAAATTAAAATTAAAATTAAAATTAAAATTAAAATTAAAATTAAAATTAAAATTAAAATTAAAATTAAAATTAAAATTAAAATTAAAATTAAAATTAAAATTAAAATTAAAATTAAAATTAAAATTAAAATTAAAATTAAAATTAAAATTAAAATTAAAATTAAAATTAAAATTAAAATTAAAATTAAAATTAAAATTAAAATTAAAATTAAAATTAAAATTAAAATTAAAATTAAAATTAAAATTAAAATTAAAATTAAAATTAAAATTAAAATTAAATTAAAATTAAAATTAAAATTAAAATTAAAATTAAAATTAAAATTTAAATTTAAATTTAAATTTAAATTTAAATTTAATTTAAATTTAAATTTAAATTTTAATTTTAATTTTAATTTTAATTTTAATTTTAATTTTAATTTTAATTTTAATTTTAATTTTAATTTTAATTTTAATTTTAATTTTAATTTTAATTTTAATTTTAATTTTAATTTTAATTTTAATTTTAATTTTAATTTTAATTTTAATTTTAATTTTAATTTTAATTTTAATTTTAATTTTAATTTTAATTTCAATTTTAATTTTAATTTTAATTTTAATTTTAATTTTAATTTTAATTTTAATTTTAATTTTAATTTTAATTTTAATTTTAATTTTAATTTTAATTTTAATTTTAATTTTAATTTTAATTTTAATTTTAATTTTAATTTTAATTTTAATTTTAATTTTAATTTTAATTTTAATTTTAATTTTAATTTTAATTTTAATTTTAATTTTAATTTTAATTTTAATTTTAATTTTAATTTTAATTTTAATTTTAATTTTAATTTTAATTTTAATTTTAATTTTAATTTTAATTTTAATTTTAATTTTAATTTTAATTTTAATTTTAATTTTAATTTTAATTTTAATTTTAATTTTAATTTTAATTTTAATTTTAATTTTAATTTTAATTTTAATTTTAATTTTAATTTTAATTTTAATTTTAATTTTAATTTTAATTTTAATTTTAATTTTAATTTTAATTTTAATTTTAATTTTAATTTTAATTTTAATTTTAATTTTAATTTTAATTTTAATTTTAATTT